>NC_081860.1:4445771-4605583 GCF_963259705.1 Myotis daubentonii | reverse complement strand
GTTCTCAATTTTTTGCACTTTCTCTCCTCCTTCTCTACAATGTAGATGTTACTATGGTTTGTGTTGTCCCTGATGTCATTGAAACTAGCTCATTTTTTAAAGAAAAACAAAACTGTTTTTGCTGCTCTAATTGGGTGCTTCCTGCTACCTTGTCTTCTAAATCAAATATCCTATTCTTTGCTTCATTTAATCTGCTGTTGATTCCTTCTAGTGTATTCTTCATTTCATATAGTGTACTCTTCGTTTCTGAGTGGTTATTTTATGTGGATTCTTTGTCCTTTTTTATGAGTGCTATCTCTGTGTTGAAGTTATTACTACATTCCTTGAGCATCTTTGTAACCATGTTATTGAGCTCTGTATCTTATGCATATTTTCCCGCCTTTTCATTTAGTTATTTTTTCTTGGAACTACTTCTTTTCTTTCATTTGGGGCATGTTTGACTCCCCATTTTGTCTGCCTCTCGCTATTTGTTTCTGTATATTAGTTAGATCTGCTTTGCAACCTAGTCTTGATATTGTGGCCTTATGTACTAGGTGTCTTTGAATCTCATTGACACAATCTTTCTGATAACCTCAATTAGGTGCTCCTGAAATGTCACTTGTGTGTGTTCTGTGAAACCTCCTTTTTTAAAGCCTTGATTCCTATTGGCCTGTTTGTGGATGGGGTTGATATTCAGGGTGGCTGAATACACACAGTATACAATTGCTGTGTAAAGGCTGATCCTGTGTTGAGCAAGTCAAGCCAGGTCAGTTTTCTCAGACATTCATTTGGGTGTTCTGCTGGTGGATCTAATTGGGTCATGCTCTGAAGTTCCCCCACCTAACCCTCGGGTGTGTTGGTTCTGGGGCCTCTTGGAAGGGACTGTGCTGCAAGTCAATGTCAGTCTCTGCCTGTGATTTCCCTTGGGCTACCTGTGTGGAGCTGTAAAGAGGTCCAGTATTTGTGACTGCCTCTGCTGGGCCTGGGTGCAGCTGGGAGGGGCCAGCGGCACAGCAATGCCTCCTTCCACCGGTATCCAGCCGATGGGACAGCTGAGCAAAAAGCCCAAGTCACTTGGAGATCCACCTCTGCCTACAAGCTTTCTGTTGGGGTCATTCACTGAAAGAGTGTCCATTGGTATGTGAGTTGCATGAGGTAAGTGACTGATCAGGTAGGTGGAAGTGGTGTTTACCATGTTGATACACATTCAAACTTCGTTTAGTTTTTGGGTGTCAGGGCACTGAGCACAAGTCCCAGGGTACACAAATGCCACTTATCAGCCACCAGGTACCCGTGGACTGTTGTGGTTGGGTGGGGCCTCAGGAAGACATTAAGGGAAGGCTATCAAAATTCATCGAGGCCCAGATACCAAGATTTGACTGTATGAAGGGAGGGGCTCAGCACTGTAATTGTGGCTTTAGCTAGATCAGCAAGGGAATAAAGACTGCCCAACCCAAAGTCACACTACTCAGTCTCTGACACCACCTGAATCCACCCAGACCTGCTAAAGAGATCTCCATGAAACACCATGGGCCCACACTCCTTTGCAGCGTGTAGCGCCACAGGGTGGGGGACAAGGATTCAGGACAATGGTCTAGAACATTCCCCAGGCTGAGGCCATAGGAAGGGAGGGCTTGGCATCTGTGAGCATTGTGGGAGAGGGACTCAGCACAGGGAGGGCACCCAGAGGCCAACCCCTCAGCACTCTCTCCCAGCGCCACACAAAGCAGTCTCCTCACATGACTCCCAGGCCACTCTGAGCCACCCTTTCTTCATAGTCCCAGGGAAGGTGGTGGGAAGGATACTTGTGTGCTAGCCATTTGTGAGGGCTCCTGGGTTTCTAGCAGACTCCCAACTCTTCCTGGAGGGCAGAATTCCTGCTGATTTTCACAGCCAGATGTCCTGTGGGCTCCTCTTCCAGGCTCTGGTCCTCAGGGATGGGAGCGTGCGGTTGAGACACCATGCTCCTCAGGGAGACCATTTCACTGAGGCATGCCTCAGTAATCTCAACTACCACAAGCGAATGAAGGGCCAGCCCTTTTTGAATCTCTGTCCTTCCTATCAGTCTAGCTGAGGCTTCTTCTGTAGATCCTTGGTTATAAGACTTATATTCAGCTAGTCTTCATCTGGTTATTCAGGTTGGTAGTTAAATAATTGAGTTGTAATTCCTATCTGGTCCATGGAGGAAGTGAGTGTAACTTTCACCTCCTTTGACTCCATCTTGGATCACCCTAAAACATTCTGAAATGCACTGCAGGGGCTCACTATTTAGTATATGGGAAGGTGAATTGTTTTTTAAGTGAGGACAGCATTGTAATGTTAAAATTCAGTTACTAATTTATTTCTAATAGATTTAGCATCTAATGAATTCTTTGATTCCAGTAGCATTACAATTAAGTTTAATGTTTTCATTTTAATTAAGATCAAGGCAAGCTCCTCTCTCTCTCTCTCTCTCTCTCTCTCTCTCTCTCTCTCTCTCTCTCCTTTCTTTCTCAGTTACAATTCATTCATTTTGGAATAGGTAGTCATAGATTAAGAATTCTAAAAGTAAAATTTAAAGTATATTCTAATTATTCTTTGTCCATACTTGATTACTTAAGGATAAAGTTATTACAGAAACACATACCTCGACAGCAAGGACATCTAAAAATCAAAGAAAGCATATTCATCGTCCACCGTTGCATCTGGAAAACATGTCTCAAGAATCACAAATAAACAGGGCATGTGACAAAGAGGATACATCTTCATATTCAGGACACTCTTTTGTGCAAAAGGATGAGGAAAATATGCATCAAGCAAGGCACATTAGAGACAGGAAGAATATACAACTTTCCAGAGATGAGTCAAAGCAGAAGTCACGTGAATTTTCTGTAAAATTCAAAACCACTGATTGTCCTAAGGAAGAGCCACTACGTGATAACTCTAAAGAAGGGGCAAGCTTAAGACAAATGCCTTCTAATTTGACAAGTAAAATGCTTGATTGTGAGGGAAAAGGTGCATTTGGAAAGACTATCTCTGCAGCATTACTAACATTTCCTAAACGAGGAGAAACCACTCTCAAAATTGTTTCTCCATCTCATGGACACCCCAGGTCCCCAGAAGACTCTCCGTGGGACTCTTCTTCTGAGCTTTCTTTAAGAGAAAAGGAATTGCACTCTGAAAATGATCACAAACCTAATGCTGAACAAGTTTTAAACAAAAATGAGCAGAGTTTTTATAATGATACAGAAAATAAAAAAGTAAGGACCCTAGTAGTTACATCTGGAGTGAAAGAAGACCAAGAGTTTGCTGTGCAGATGACAAAAAATATGAACCCAAATACCACAGATTGGAAATTAGGCATCGAACCTACACCTCAGTCTCCTGATCCGAAAAGGCATCCTGAATTGCAGCTCCCCTGCTGCAATGAAACAAAACTCATCATTGAAATAAAAAGCCACGATATGCCTGCTGTTACAAATACTTATAAGGAAACAAAGCCAAATCAAGACTTGTTCCAGAATCCATTATGTGCAGATAATTTCAATGCTAATTGTTGTAAAGGCATGGACTCTAGATTACAAGATATGAGTTCCTCTGCACTGCACAATGACAGAAAACCTGAAGTATGTGTAATTGAAGAACTAAGGCAATATATACAAAGTCTTAGGAATGATATACACATGTTAAAAAGGAAGAACCTGCCTTGGGGAAAAGAGGAAGTTCAACTTCAAAAAGAGGTAGAATTTCACTTGCTGTTACTTTTTGTTTTCTCTCTTTATCAATTCTCTGATCCATTCTGACTTTCCACTCCTGAAAAATACATTGTATGTAAAATGAGGTTGTCTAAATATGTAATCATATATATATATATATATATATATATATATATATATATATATATATATATATATATATATATATTCTGTCAACTACATAGCAGGAGTATGGGAAAATATTCTCCTCTTCTTTAATTGACTTCACTCTTTCTGTCTTTCTTCTGAGTTGGCAACTAATTTAGCTGTCTACCATGTAACCTATGTAGTACGAAGCAGTGAAACATATAAAGGAGAATGTTTAAAAAATGTAATAAGTACTATGCTGTTGTTTTTTAAGTCCATTTGCTCCAATTTACATCACATCTTATAGCTCAGGGAGTGTGGCTCATTGGTAGAGCACGGACCTCTGAATCAAGGTGTCCCTGATTGGCTTCAGGGTCAGGGCACTGTGTTGTGGCTGGATCTATAGTAGGGGATGTGCAGGAGGAATCCAATCGATATTTTTCTTTCATCGATGTTTCTCTCTATCCCTCTCCCATGCTGTTTTTCTAAAATCAATTTAAAAAAACATAAATTGCCCTACCCAGTTTGGCTCAGTGGATAGAGCGTGGGCCTGTGGACTGAAGGGTCCCAGGTTCGATTCCGGACAAGGGCATGTACCTTTGTTGCTGGCACATCCCCCGTGGGGGGTGTGCAGGAGGCAGCTGATTGATGTTTCTCTCTCATCGATGATTCTAGCTCTCAATCCCTCTCCCTTCCTCTCTGTAAAATATCAGTACAATATATTTTTAGAAAACAAACCATAAATTGCATCCCAGAAATAATAAAATGGAAGGAAGCTATACTGGGAGAAGGGATATAAACAAATGTCCCCAGCTAAACTCATCTATTTTGTGCTATAGTGTGTGCAATCTTCTATGGTTTACTCAAAACCTTGGAACTTAGAATTCTAACATGATCATTCAGGATATTTTTATTTCATGTTAGTTACAGTTTACATTCAATATTATTTTATATTAGTTTCACATGTACAGCATAATGGTTAGATAATCATATACTTTATAAATTGGTGTCCCCAATATTTCAAGTACCCACCTGCACTGTACATCATCATTGTAATTTTATTGAGATATTTTACTAACAAACATATAAACTTCCACATATACTTTTATCACCACTCTCAGATGTGTTTGTTGAGTCAAAGCTTTACATTATGTTGTTTAATAAAGTATGATACTGCCATAAAAATGAAACCTTACCATTTGTGACAGCATGGATGAACCTAAAAGGCCTTATTCTAAGTGAAGTATGTGTCAGACAGAGAAAGATAAGTCCCATCTGATTTCATTTATATGGGGAATGTAAAGAGCAAAATAGATGAACTAAGAAATTTGAGAGAGACTCATAGATAACACATCTGACAGATGGATGTGAGAAGAAAGGGAGTCAGTAGACTGGGCAAAAAGTAAAGGGATTGAGAAGTACAAAATGGTAGTAACAGAATAGTCACAGAGATGTCCAGTTCAGCACAGAGAATGTAGTCAATCCCACTGTAATAAGTATGAGTGGTGCCAGGTGAGCACTTGAAATATCAGGAGGATCACTTTGTAGAGTGTCTGATTGTCTAACCACCATGTGGCACAACTGAAACTAATACAAATAATGTGGGATGTGAACTGTAATGGAAAGATTAAAAATATAGAAACAGAGAATACCTTCCAAAACTAAAATCATGGCAATTATAATTTTGAAATGTATGTATCATTAGGTCACATAAAGTATTTGCAATAAACTCAATATTTGTCTCTAAAAAAGAAAACTGAGTTTTCAGGTGGAAAAAAAAGTTGAGACTTTTGCTCCTTTATTAGAAAAAGTGTATGAGGCCTCTCATTACACTAAGATAGCAGTTCTCAACCTGTGGGCGACCCCTTTGGTGGTCGAACGACCCTTTCACAGGGGTCGCTTAACACCATCCTGCATATCAGATATTTACATCATGATTCATAACAGCAGCGACATTACAGTTATGAAGTAGCAACGAAAATAATTTTATGGTTGGGTCACAACATGAGGAACTGTATTTAAAGGGCCAGAAGGTTGAGAATCACTGCACTAAGGCATTAAATTTCTTTTCAAAAGTCATACTTAATTTCGCTGGTTAATTTGATGAAATTTTCTGTTTATGTATCTCATTCAATATTATAGGATTCCTAGAGGCCCAGTGCACAAATTCGTGCACCAGATCAGACCAAAACTGGCTCTCCAACATACCCCAAGGGGTCCCAGATTGTAAGAGGGCACAGGCCAGGCCAAGGGACCCTGCTGGTGCATGATAGGGGCTGGAGAGTAATATGGGAGATTGGTCAGGTGGGGAGGGACCACGGGAGGGCTCCAGGGGCATGTCCAGCCCATCTTTCTCAGTCCCAATCAGTTGGATCCCAGCAGCAAGCTAACCTACCAGTCAGAGCATCTGCCCCTTGGTGGTCAGTGCACATCATAGAGACTAGGCAACTGGTAGACTCTTGGTCCCCTGGTGGTCAATGCACATTATAGCGAGTGATTGAGCAACCTTAGCATATCATTAGCATATTACACCTTGATTGGTTGAATGTCTGACTGGATGATTAGACACAAAGCATATTAGGCTTTTATTATATAGGACTAGAGGCCCGGTGCACGAAATTCGGAAACGGGGTGGGGTGGGGTCTCTCAGCCTGGCCTGCAGCTTCTGGCAATCCAGGACCCCTCGGGGGATGTACAACTTCTGGTTTAGGCCCGATCCCACAGCAGGATTAAGCCTAAACCAGCAGTCATACATCCCTCTCACAATCCGGGACCGCTGCCTCCTAACCTCTCACCTACCTGACTGCCTGATCACCCCTAACAGCTCACCTGCCTGCCTGATTGCCCCTAACCACTCCGCCTGTCTGCCTAATCATCCTTAACCACTCACCTGCCTGCCTCATTGTACCTAACTGCTTGCCTGTCTGCCTGATTGCCACTAACCACTGGCTTGCCTGCATTATCACCCCTAACCACTCAGCTGCCTGCAGTTCACCCCTAACAACTCACCTGCCTGCTTGATCACCCCTAACCACTTAGCTGACTGCCTGATCACCCCTAACCACTGGCTTGCCTGCATTATCACCCCTAACCACTTAGCTGCCTGCCTGATCACCCCTAACAACTCACCTGCCTGCTTGATCACCCCTAACCACTGGCTTGCCTGCATTATCACCCCTAACCACTCAGCTGCCTGCCTGATCACCCCTAACAACTCACCTGCCTGCTTGATCACCCCTAACCACTTAGCTGACTGCCTGATCACCCCTAACCACTGGCTTGCCTGCATTATCACCCCTAACCACTCAGCTGCCTGCCTGATCACCCCTAACAACTCACCTGCCTGCTTGATCACCCCTAACCACTTATCTGACTGCCTGATCACCCCTAACCACTGGCTTGCCTGCATTATCACCCTTAACCACTGACCTGCCTTCCTGATCACCCCTAACAACTCACCTGCCTGCTTGATCACCCCTAACCACTCAGCTGCCTGCCTGATCACCCCTAACCACTCAGCTGCCTGCCTTATTGCCCCCAACTGCTCACCTGCCTGCCTGATTGCTCATAACCCCTCTGCCTACGTGCCTCATAGCCCCTAACCACGTCCGCCTCGGCCCGAACCATGGTGGCTTCATCCAGAAGGACGTCCAGGATGACGTCTGGAAGGTCGTTTGGCTGTCCAGTCTAATTAGTATCTTATGCTTTTATTATTGTAGATACTCTTTCTTTTGCTGCCATAAAATGCTAGATAATGCATCTTTAGGAACTTTGGACAGATCATTAAACCTTGGTTTTATTCCCATGATCTGTGAATATGGGCTAAAGTAAGTAGATAACTACTTCTCTGTCCTCTAGCTCTAAGATTTTATAGTGACTGTGACATTAGGGGGGCATTACATTAACCAACAATCCATTGGTTTCACTCTGCTACAGTGTTGTGGTAAACTTTTGTTACTATTTATTATGAATTCCACCACTTTTTTGATGCCATTCAAGATCTTAAAGATAAAAATTGTAAAAGGCAATGGGGGAAGGAATAGCTTCCTGCAGAAAGAGGATAGCTTCCTATTTGCTACTGACGCACATTGTCTCATCCTCTAAATCTGGCTGTAATGCAAGACCCAGGTGGGAAAGAGAAGAGGACACATTTTGCATTTTTTACTTTTACTTCGCTGTCTCTTCTAGATAAATGGGGTACGGTGGATAAGGGGAATGTTAGGTAGCAAAGAGTGGATGTGATGTGAATAAGAGCTCAAAATTAAGACAGCCCTGTAAAATCTTGGAAAATTCTGCTTCTTTACTGAAACAGAAATGAAGCAGAATTTCAGCTTCAATGACCTATAATGATAAAAACACAAAATATTTTTATTGATTAAAGTCGTGGCAATTAAACTAAGAGCCAAATGATAAAATTAATGAAAACATAAACAGTCTTTTTAATGACAAAGGTAATAGCAATATCCTTAATATCAAACTTCCATCAAAGGTTGAAGAAGAAGAAAAGAAGCAAAAAAGTAGTAAAAGGAAAGTGACAGGAAACAAGTATAATGCTGCTGCTGATGACAGTGATGCATGGAGCCAGCAAAGCAAAGTTGAACAAACCGAGAAGGAGCAGCTTCCTATTATGGAGAATGAAGCTTCTGACAGGTAAGCCTACAGCAGTATTTAATGGTAGGTAATTATTCTTTTCCTGTTAAACAAATTCCAATTTGAGCAAATATTCATGATTAACACATTTTATATGTTTACTAGGGAGACTGATCCTTCCCTGGTAATCAGAAAAATGTAAATCAACAAACAATGAGATACCAATTTTTGAATTTAAAATGATAAATATTTTATTTAAAATATAACAATCAGAATTGGCACATGGGAGGAAAAGGCACTCCCCTGCACTACTGGTACATGAAATTGGCACATCTTTTTCAAATGGTAATTGAGTTAGTTTCAAAATGTCAGGTATGTCATTCCTTTGTCTCAATAGCTTCATTTCCAGAACTAGATCCTACAGGAAAACATGACTTGTATATACACACATGTACACATTCTAAAGACATCAATTATATATTATCAGCTATAAAATAAATACATCATGGAGATGTAATATACAGTTTGGTGACTATAGTGAATAATATGGTATTGCATATTAGAAAGTGGCTAAGAGAATATATCTTAAAAGTTCCTTTCAAAGAAAAAAAAATTCTGTATGTATGTATAGGAACAGGAGTTAGACTAACTGTGGTGATCATGTTGCAATGTCTTATATAATTAAAGGGTAATATGTAAATCAACTGAACAGCAGAATGACCAGTGGCTATGATGTGCAGTGACCACCAGGGGGCAGATGCTCAACACAACAGCTGCCCCCTGGTGGTCATTGCGCACTCACAGGGAGAGCACCACTCAGCCAGAAGCTGGGCTCAGGGCTGGCGAGCGCAGCCGCAGTGGCAGGAGCCTCTCCCACCTCTGCTGCAATAGGTCATTATATGCACTTTATGTAAATGTATATATATACATATATATATATATATATATATATATATATATATATATATATATTATGGAAGATGTTAAGGATATATAATGTACATTTATGCATTAAGGATACTAACATAAATGTTACATATATACATATATATATAAGTGTATTTATTACAACATTGTTTACAAAAATGTTGTAGGTAGTGTAAATACCTATTTATAAGGTAATACATTATTATACCCATAAAATAATGTAGTATGCAACCCCAGGAAAAATGGGGGTAATTCTAGCCTACAGTATACTGATTGTTTCACAATTGACTTATATTTAAAGCATTGGGTTTAATGTCATGTCTTGAGTAAATTTTGTGCGAATACTCTCAATATCCGTTCAGTCATAAAAGGAAGTTATATGCTGCACTGTCATTCTACTTTGTTTCCACCTAAATTGCTAGTTACTAGATTTTTGTGTTTTGTTCCTAATACCTGAGTGCTCAAATATTGGGCACTCAAATTAATCTGAAAGCTGGGGGATTTCACAAGGCAATTTGTTCCATTTCTTATCTACAAATTTCAGCATATTGTGTAAAACCTATTAAAACACATCAAGGGATTAATCTGCTAGGTGAGGGGCTGACCGACCTTTCCTCTAAAGTGCCAGATGGTCAGTATTGTGGGCTTCACGGACCATGGGGTCTCTGAAATCTGTCATAGACACTAGGTAAAGGAGTGGGTGTGGCTGTGTTCCAGTCAATCTTTATTTACAAAAACAGGCTCTGGGCTGGATTTGGTGTGCAGGCATTCGTTTGCTGACCTTTGCATTATAAACCAAGGGGCTCCTAACTTAGTGAGTCTTCTTTTTGAAGGTACCCTGCATGCATGCCTTTATCTTTCCTTTCTTAGGAGAACAGATTTCAGTATTCACCACACCCAATTTTTCAACATATTACACAATTGACAAACATTCAGTTTATAAAGTAAGAATATTACCTGCATGTTTCCCCCTTTATTTCTGTTACAATTTAATATGACTAATTACAGTGTACTTTGTACATTTGAGTAGTGTAACATATTCTAGAGTTGGGTGATTTTCATCTAGCAAGAAATCCTTCTGTCATCTTTGTAAGCATGAGAAACAGGTTATATACTATTATATATAGAGAGAAATTTCATGGGTTCTTTTACTTGTATAGTATTGTAAATTTGGCATGTTTTTAACCATGGAATGTCACAGTTATATGAAAAAAACTTTTAAGTATTACAAAATACTTCCTAGTCACTATGAAAGGATTGAAAGCTACAGCTAAACATGAAGATGATGAGATCATTCAAAGTCCTTCAAAGAACTATCTATACTCACTGATTCTAATTTCCCTTCCATGTCCTCTTGAGCCCACTCTAGTAATTTTCAGTCCCCCCTCTTCTATAAAATTGTTTTTCTCGAGGTTAGTACTTGTTTTCCCTCTAATAAATCCAGAACTAATGTTTTAGACCTGGTTTTACATAACCTATCAGCAATATCTGACCCAATGGAAAACTCTTTTCATTTGGCTTTCAGGACTTTGAGTTTTCAGGGGGTGAAAACACACTCACCTGGTTTCCGCCTTGCCTGCCTAGCCTGTCTCTTAGTCCTTTGGCTTCTCCTCATCTCCCACCTTTACACATTCAAATGTCCTGGGATTCAGTCTTTGGTCTTTCTTCTACCAAAATTGACTTTTATTACCTTGTATATACTGATGATCTTCAAAATATATCCCCAGCCCAGATCTCACTCCTTCATGCCAGACCTATATATCAAACTGTCGGCTTAATATCTCTTTTGAAAATATATATTTTTATTGATTGTAGAGAGGAAAGGAGAGGGAGAGAGAGAGAGAGATAGAAACATCAGCGATGAGAGAGAATCATGGATAGGCTTCCTCCTGCACACCCCCTACTGGGGATTGAGTAATGTGTCAGCAGATCTTGTGAGATTACTTTCAAAATACAGTGGAACCTGAATATAAGGGACTAATTCAGGCAAGGGGTATACTTTAAAGATGAAAGTCAGTTATATATAATGAAGTAGGTTTTCTGAATGTGTATGTGAAAAAATTTACGCATTAGTTTACCTGCTTTTACATATGTAGACACATTTGTATGTATGAAAAGTTTAATTTCACAGAGAAGTTTTCCAATCGCATTATTGCTAATATATTCACCGTAGTTTTGAGACTGTAATACATACACAATCTAAATGGAAATAACCATTTTGCAGAAAATACATTTTAATTATATTTAACTCAACAAATGGACAATGTTCTAAAAACAAACAAAATTTAAATTTTATAAGAACAGAAAAAAGTTTTCCTTTTAATCGTTTTTGGATGATGATATATCCCCACACTCCAATTGAGGTGTCACTTTAATGTGTGATCTTGAGGGGCTTGCTTTAGGTAATCCTGCTTTGAAAAAACTATCCTGTTTAGCTTAAACGTTTGAAGTCTGCTGGTTTTTATTTTTTTTTATAATTAACTCCCTAATGTTTTGAAAATGGGTTTAATGAAGGCGAATTTCCTTATCTGATGAATTGTCAATAAATGTTATTAGATTGTGGAGATGGGATCCAAGCGCTGATAACTTTGTGTTTGGGGCGTGTTGCTTCTTCTTCCTCCTCATCGTCACTCCCATCCTCATCCTCCCAGGTCATCGCCTCATCTGCTTCTTCACTTTCAGTCATAGTGTGATACCCAGGGTCACCTTCACCTTCTAACCACTGTGAAACACCGTCCTCAGCTACTTCTTCTCCACCAATATTCTGCGTTACCCCATAGTAATCAGTAACCTCCAGCCCTTCTAAATGCAAGTCTCCCTTCCTCGTCAAGAACATTCTTCCAACCATTTTCCACGGTTTGCACTTTCACTTCTTTTCATGCTGCAGCAAAATTCAAAAATTGCTGATTTTAAATGGTAACTCTTTGAACCATAAGTTTTGTAAGGTACACTGTCCTCTTGTATGTTCATTGTTACCTTCCTTCTGCAATACAACCACTACTTCCTCTAAAAACTTTTTGCAGCTATTCATTTGGTTGCCATAATTATATTTTAAGGTCAGGGTTGGAATGATGTGTTTTAAGATACATACATAATTTTAACTTTATACTGAATAGGACTAGGAATTCCAGTCACCAAGAATGAGCAAATGCACATGGCTGGGGCACAGCTCAGTGCACTTGGGAATGAAGGCAGCACATGTTAAAACTTCTGCAGAAAGTCACTCCACTCACCAACAAACCCACCTACCCACATGCCATGTGGTGTGATCACGTCCTGATCATTTGCCTAACACTGTTAAGGAGCAGTGACTCGTGGATTTAAATACACAGACTATGTTTGTCGATAAGTGGTGAAATTACTACAGTGGTTTTACAACATTAGGCCTATTTGATAAAATTTGTTACAAATAACTGATTTAATCACAAAAAATAACCTGTTAATTTAATTATAAGCAAATCTTGATTGCATTTTTAATTTAAAGGTTGCTTTCATTAATACTCACATATGACATACAAACCAGAAGTTTTATCTCTTAAATCCAAAGTCTGTTAATTCAAGGTCCACAAAAATCGAGACTTTACCGTACCAGTATATCCAGAATCCAATCACATCTTCCAGGCCAGGTCACTACCATCTGCTATCTAGATTAGCTTAATAGTCAACTAATTGAATTTCTTCTTACTTTTTTTCCCCTTCCTTCCTTCCTTCCTTCCTTCCTTCCTTCCTTCCTTCCTTCCTTCCTTCCTCATTTCCTTCCTCCTTTCTTCTTCCCGCCTTTCCTCCCTGACTCTCTCCTTCCATTTTCTTCTTATTTACTTTCTTACCATAAATTCTAGTCTTGTGTTCAATTCTAAACACAATGGGCCTATTAAAAGGTAAGTCAGATTGTATTGTTCCTCTGGTCAATACCTTCTAATTGCCTATTTCACTCAAAGTACATGCCTCCCACAGGCCTTCCAACTAGGGATTGAACCCAAAACCTGGGTAGGTGCTGTTTCATCTGCTATGTTCAAAATGAAAACTATTTCATATTCAATAATTAGCGACTTATTTTTGAAGTTTGGGTCAAGAGGAATTGTTGAATAATTGCTCTCAGGGAAATCCTTTTTAATATGTTTTAAGTAATTTTAGAAAGAGAGGAAAGGAAAGGGAGAGAGAGAGAGAAACATCAATGATGAGAGAGAATCATCAATCAGCTGCCTCATGCATGCCGATTACTAAGGATCATGCCAGCAACCCTGCATGTGCCCTGACTGGGAATTGGCCTGGTGACCTCTTGATTCATGGGCCGATGCTCATCCCTTGATGCTTAGTGTTTAAATGTTTAGTTTTAACCAGGAGAGTAATTTGTGTAACTATATGTAGGTTCTAATTTTATTTTAATCCTCACCCAAAGGTATATTCTTAATGATTTGAGAGACAGAGATGAACATCAGTGTGAGGGAGAAACGTCCAATGGTTGCCTCCCGGTATGCTTCCCGTCCAGGGACTGAACCCAAAACCCAGGTAGGTGCCTTGACGGGGAATCAAACTGGCAACCTTTTGGTGTATAAGATGATGCTCCAATCAACTGAGCCACCCAGCCAGGCATTGTTGTACATTTGTGGAGGTATATAATCATGATATTCTTATGCATGCATTTATTCCATAAAAAAAGTAAGTATACTTTTCTGTTGGTAAATTTAGCTTTTTATATTAAGATTAGATGCAAAAGTTACCAAGTAATTTCATTTTCAAAGAAAGCCATAACTAATTGGATTCTTGCCATTTTCTAACTATGTATATATGACATGCAGGTATTTTATTTTTTTCTATTTTCTATTTTTTCCAGTTTTGTTGAGCTATACTGGACATGAACATTGTATATTTTGAAGGGATACAGTGTGTTTATTGGATACACTTTTATGTTGTTAAATGATTGCCACGGGATTATTTGTTCACATTTCCATTACATCACATAGTTACCCATTCTTTCTTTGTGGTGAGAACATTTAGATCTACTCCCTTAGCAACCTTCAAGTATATAATACAGTATTGTTAACTATAAGCACCATGCTGCACACCAGACAGGGTGTAATCCTATATGAACATATATGATGTTTATTTAAATAATGCTGGCAATATGAGAGAGCAGGAGGTCATCCAAGAAAATTTCTTCTGTACCCCCACACCACACAACAGCTGCTTATATGGGGTAGAAAGACAAAGATTACGTGGGGAAGTAGACAAAAGAAATAAGAATGGATATGGTGCAAATGCCATACAATGGGTATCACAGGCACGGGGCAGTAAGGAGAAGGAATAAAATGGGTATAATGGTTACAGATTGCACCAATGAAGGCTGGGGCTCCAGGGTTTCATCAACAAGGTGGTCAATCTTTCCATGGTAACAGGTAGTTAAGGAGGATGGACCACATTTCCTGGTTAATTTCCAAGTCCAAGGGGGGTGGGGGGAACTCCCTGCCAGATGAGAATATGTTTTCTTTAATTGGCACAAAACAATCACGGTTAACAGAGCACGATTAATACTTGTTATAACTATAGCTGGTCTCTGCAATCTATTTCTGCCTCTAGCAGAGGATTTCCTTCTTTCTCTTTCCCTGGAAATATTCCACTGTGTGTGTGTGTGTACATATATATGTGTTTACAGACATTTACTATATAAACGACATATACATGTACATTCACATACTAAATACACATACATACATACATACATACATACCACATCCTCTTAACTGTTCATTAATTGGTGGACACAGAGGTTATCCATCTTGGCTATTGTGAATAAGGCTGCAGTGAACATGGGAGTGCAGCTATCTCTTTGAGGCGGTGATGAAAAATGTATGACTACTCTCTAAATGTTTGTTAAATCCATTGGTCTAATGTTTGGTTCAAGGTTAACATTTCCATCTCTTCACACTGAGCCTTTAAGTGTCTTTAAGGATGAATTGAGCCCTGGCCTGTGTGGCTCATTTGGTTGCAGCACCATCCCTTACACCAAAAGTTTATTGGTTTGATTCCCAGTCAAGGCATATACCTAGGTTGTGGGTTTGATCTCTGGTTTGGCTATGTATGGGAGGCGACCAATCAATGTTCTCTCTCACATTGATGTTTGTCTGTCAGTCTGTCTGTCTGTCTGCCTCTCTTTCCATTCCCCTCTTGCTAAGACCACTGGGCATAATCTCAGGTGAAGATTTAAAAAATTAAGAAAATGAATGAATGGAGTCTCTTGTAGGCAGCATATAGTTAGGTCTTATTCTAATCCGTGAAGATATTCTCTACTTTTTGTCTTTTTATTGAATTTATTGAGGTGTCTCTAGTTAACAAAGTTACACAGGTTTCAGGTGCACATTCTACAACACATCATCTGTACACTGCATTCTGTGTTCACCACCCCAAGTTACCCTATGCCATTTGATTGGAGAATTCAATCTACATACAAAGTAATTATTGGCATGTAATGACTAACTAATGCTATCTAGTTGTTTTGTGGCTGTTTTGTATTTTCATTGTTCCAGTCTTCCTCTCCTGCCGCCTTCTTTTGTGAATTGAAAATTTTCCATAGTGTGCTTTGATTCCTGCTCTTTATCTTTTGTGAATCTGCTGAAGATTTTTGCTTTGTGGTTACCATGAGATTTATATAAGACATCTTATAACAGTTTATCTTATGTGGATCACATCATTGGTTATATTTAACTGCAGATTTATCTTAAGAAAAGAAAAAGAGAAGAGACAAAAAGGTGATCTGTTATGTGAAAAATATAGGGTGCAGTTAAGAAAGAAAGAAGAGCACTCTATTAAGGAAGTTGAAATGAACCCACCACTTGAAACCACGATTAGAGGAAAAGACATCACACTGGCGATTATAAGAGACAATGAGGTAAATTTATCTTTGGGGAAAATCTCTTATTTCTAACAGTACTTCATCAATAGCTATAGCCTGTCATTTAATGTATATTATTAATTAAAAAAAAACAAAAAATATTCTCATTCAAAATGTGAACTGTAACCTTTATGATTTCAATTATTATTAACTTATTACTGTCCTTGGCATCTAATAGATGCTCTGTGAATGTTTTCTAAATGAAGAAATACAAAATAAATTGAGCTTACCCATTAACATAAATGTTAATTCTGACTCTTAATAAATGTTAACATACAAGCTAAGTTGTCTTAAGACGGTGATGGAACTAGTCAAATGTTCATAAAGAAATTTTCTTTCAGTATACTGTATTTTTGCTCTATGACAAATGTAGCTATCACTTAAAATTTTAGTTTTTCATGGAAAGGAAATATCCTTGTGCTTTAAAAGGCTACGTCCTTTTCACAGTTTATTTAAGGTACGGCTCTTAAGCTTTGGAATTTTTTTTAATGAAATGAGACTGAAAACTAAATGAAATGTGACCATGTCAGTGGTCGGCAAACTCATTAGTCAACAGAGACAGATATCAACAGTACAACAATTGAAATTTCTTTTGAGAGCCAAACTTTTTAAACTTAAACTATATAGGTAGGTACATTGTTATTAACTTAATTAGGGTACTCCTAAGGCTTAAGAAGAGCCACACTGAAGGGGCCAAAGAGCCGCATGTGGCTCACGAGTCGCAGTTTGCTGAGCATGGCCTAGGTTGCAGAAGAGCAAAATTACACTCAGAGGCGACCTTCTGGAGAACAGAACGCCAGCATATTACAAGATGGAATTCTGACCAAATAATTTGCAAAACAAAGGTGACAGAAATAGTTCATAAGAGCCCTGACCAGTTTGGCTCAGTGGATAGAGCTTGGGCCTGTGGACTGAAGGGTCCCAGGTTCAAATCTGGTCAAGGGCATGTACCTTGGTTTCTGGCATATCCCCAGTAGGGGGTGTGCAGGAGGCAGCTGACAGATGTTTCTCTCTCATCGATGTTTCTAATTTTCTATCCCTCTCACTTCCTCTCTGAAAAAAATAAAATAAAATAAAATATATTTTTTAAAAAGAAATAGCCTATAAAAAATGAACTCTGAGGTAGTTTATTTAATCATTTTCAAATGTATGTATGTGTGAGGTTGTATATATTTAAAAATACAATACGGTACACATGGACACAAGAGGATTTAAAAAGCGAGAGAGGGAGAGAGAGAGAGAGAGAGAGAGAGAGAGAGAGAGAGAGAGAGGTGTGGCTTTTGGAGCCCATTGGATAAAATGATATTGTTAATTCAAATCCATTTGTCTCAACCAGTGGCATGCACAATGGCCTCATCCAAAGAGAAGGCTTTTAATATTTACCATAAGAATCAATGTGTTGTCCATGATCTCAAAGGTATTGCTACTAACAACAGATGTTCCAGATTTTGGTGGTGATTTCATTTCCTTGATATATTCATATAGAGGTTAGTTTTCACTTCCAGTGATGGTAAGGAGGAAAGTACAGCAGGTTCAGAGATCATAATTTAGATGTCATTCCTGTACTTTTGAGAAAATTAACAATTTGTTCTAAGTAGCATCCCATTTTAATAGAAGGGGCTTCTGAAGAGAATGCAGGCCATAATATATATTTAGTGATAATTTATTGGTAAGTAATTTATTCCTCGTAAAGTAGATCAGTGTAACCACCCTCCCCATATCACAGTTAATACTCATTTAAACATCATGAACAAGAAATAAAGGTTATTGAAGCAACAAATAATCTCACAGTTTTCTAAAGAGAGCTCTGTAAATTTTATATTATTCACTGCCTGTTTTTTGAAAAATAGGCTTCTTTTGTGTTTCTGTATCTACACTAGAGGAGAACTATGGATTGGTGCCAGATCACAAATTGTAGAGTCTGAAAACCTGGGGGAAATCCTGAACTTGCTTATGTGTTTAACCCCTCCATTTCAGATTGTGATAACTGAATGAGTTCATTGGTGGATGTAGAAGTGCTCAGGAAAATGCTTGATTATCAGTTATTAGTAGAGATAGTTTTTTATAAATGACTATGAAAGTATTAGAAAAGTAGAATATCTATGGGATAATATTGGGGAAAAAGAATTTTGGGAAGTTTACTTTATCCTATTATATGCATGGTTAATACTCTTACTGTGGGGTATGTTCAGACTGTAATCTCAATTTGTAAGTGTAATTAGAATTATTAATCTTTTACTTAAATGCATTCTGGGCTTGTGGTGATTTAGAAAAACCCTTTCTAATTTTGAGACTCTTAAAATTCTGTTGTGTGTTTTTTCACTTAAAAATTCATCATATTACATTATATTTTTGAACTTTGGAGAATTTATGCTTATATAAAGTTAGAGGTTTGGATCCAAATTTATTTTTTTCCAGTGAGATATCCACTTATTGCAACCTTTTATCATAACATAGGTTATTCTTTAATTTCAGAGGCTATCACGACATGTCATTTCAATGTTTTAGCTCACAGTCTCCTTTGTGTTCCTTAGGTTTCTGAGAGTTCTGAAAAAGAAAAATGTCGATTGGATGAAAAGCGCATGTTGTGGGATGAAATTGCCAAGCTAAGACTGGAAATGGACTCAGTAAAAAATCAGACCCTGGAAATGGGAAAAGGATATTTTGAGGACATTGCAATTGGCAGAGAAAAGAAGGACCATCCTCAAAAGACAATAACAGAAACAGTATCTCAACACAATGCACAGCTTGAAGTTCTGAGAGCTGAGCTTAGGATGCTAAAGCATAAACTGGAGATTGAACAACAAAACAGAGGAAGACTGGAAGCACAAGTTGAATCATACCGGTCTAGACTAGCTACAGCTGTACAGGACCATGAGCATTGTCAGGCATCCAAAAGAGAGCTACAACTTGCTTTCCAGAGAGCAAGAGAGGAAAGTTTTTGTTTATGGGACAAAATGAATTTGGATATGTCTAACCTAAAACATAACAATGAGATTCTTTCTCAACGACTTTCTGAAGTGGAAAGTAAAAACAGTAGCTTAGAAATTGAGCTTCACCACCTAAGAGATGCTCTCAAAGAAAGGACATTGGTTTTAGAAGGTGTAGAAAGAGACCTCAGTCAAAAACAGTGTCAAAAGGAGGAAACTGAACACGTGTCTCTGAAGGAGCCAGGTGAAGTGGATAAAGACACTGGAAAGCAGGAATCCTTCGTGGAGAGGCTATCCCACCTACAGAGTGAAATGATGTTGCTTCAACAGCAACTGGATCAGGATCACAACCAAGCTGACAGAGAAGAAAAGACGGTAATTAACACCCAAGATCAGATTCGGGATATCATAAAAATATTTGATCATAAAAATCAAAAGTATGTTCTTCAGCTGCATGGAATAATGATGGACTTACTCACCAAATGGCATGGTTTTAAAGAAACAATACATCAGTATGAAAATGATAATGCAGAAAGAAATGTAAGTATCCAGACACATAAGTATTTTTCAAATTTCCTAAGAGAAAATTCAGAGTAATATTTGATGATGGCTAAATGCTGAATCTAGTTGAATATTAAAAATGTAGAGACTATAGCCCTAGCTGGTTTGGCTCAGTGGATAGAGCATTGACCGAGGACTGAATGGTCCCAGGTTCAATTCTGCTCAAGGGCACATGCCCGGTTGCAGGCTCAGTCCCTAGTAGGAGTGCAGGGGACAGTCAATCAATAATTCTTTCTCATCTTTGATGATTCTATCTCCCTCTCCCTCTCCCTTCTTCTCTGAATTATACATATATAAAATGTATAATTTATAAATGTGTTTGCTCTATCAGCTTCAAAGCAGACATTGTATCCAGTAGATGAACATTAGACCTGAAAGATGCTTTGTTCTGAGTAAAGACATTTGCTGCCCATGAAATTTTAAGAGGTTACATTATAGACTATTAATAGATATAGGTTTATATTAATAATTTGGTCTTACATTGATAGCATAATAATTTTAATCTTTATGTCACCAAATTTAAAACCATTAGGAAGTAGATAAATGGAAATGCTCTACCTAAAATGAGTATTTTGAAATCAAGATTCAATTAAGTGGATTAATTTGACAGCTAAGTTCAGATTTCCAGATGAACTGAAATGTAGATGCTGTATCATATAGTACCTTTCCTTCAGTAGCATCTTATATATTTGAGTTGGTATAATGTTATTTTTATTCATGACAATTTGAATTAAATTTGGAAATATTTCAGTCTCAAGTAATATATTCATATGACCTCTCAACTCTTTTCAAGGCATCTACTTTTCGTTACATCATAATTTGGGACAAATATGATGAGTTTTTGCAAATCTATACTTGATTTAATCTTCCCCCTACTATTTATAATATTCTTTGAATACTTTTACAAATAATGTGCTTATGTTTCTCATTTTGAGGCCTAATTACTATCATTTGGGGATAAGTTTGTCCAAGACCGAGAGAATTGTAGCTCTCTGTGATTCATGAACTTGGCATTGGATTTCCATTTCAGATTAGTGAGGGGTGGCAGGGTTTATGTGTAGCAGGAAGGGAGGTGAAGGCCTGATTACCTAGGGCCTTGAAGGCCATTGGAATGACTTTCCTTCTAAGTTAGGAACCTAGTGGGAGGATTTGAGCAGGGGATTGAATGTGTGAGGAGCTCTGAAGTTAATTGAAGACTCTGGTTAAAAAATAAATAAAAAGAGAAAATTTTCCATAATATCGAACTTACTACCACTTGATCCACCTAATGCCCATTTCTCTTTGAGATGTTAGTAGATTGTAAAGCTTTGAGATTTATGGGGGAGGGGGATTGAGAGTGGGACTGAATCAGCTGTCTGATGAGGCAGGAGGGTTAAATTTTCTGTGACTTTACCCTGATTAAGCAAACAGGAGCATGTCCATATGAGGAAAAGAAGGTGAATTGATATTTTTCCAGTCATAGATGATTGTCATAACATTATGATAATAATGTATGACTCTAACAAGATATATATACCCAGGGGAGGGCAAAAGTAGGTTTATAGTTGTTTGTATGGAGAACAATACAATAATTAGTCAATTAGTAACATAATTTAAAATTATCTGATTTATAAAATCAGTAACAGAAATATCTTCCTAGGCAACTGTGAGACAACTTCAACAAGAACTGGCTGATACCAAAAGAAAACTATCTACAACAGAGACTTTTCTGGAGATTGAATCACGTCATCATATGCATTTAGAAGATAAGAAACCAGATTTCAAGAACAAACAAGATCAAAGCAGAAGTCAAGTATGTATGAAATTTAACCTGTCATCAGTTAATCTATAGCTGGTTAAATAATATAAAGTGTTTTAGGGTACTACTTTTCATGGCAGCTTTCTTGTGTATTTCATTGTGGTTAATATATGTAAAGCCCATGTCCCTAATGACCAGACTGACCAAATGACCAGACTGACCAAATGACCAGTCGCCATGAGGTGGCATTGACCACTTCTTGGTCTCTCCCCACAGCCCACGAGAGGGGTCAGGCGGGACTGGGGACTGGTGAGCAGGCTGAACTGCTGACCTCTTGGCCTTCCTGCCCCCCCACAACCCGAGGCTCCCATGGACCAGCGATGGTGAACAGGGGATCGGGGTGGGTGGCGGGAGGACCAGGCTGACTGTCAGGCCTTTGGGATCACCAGCTCATCCCAGGCTGCTTGGAGGCTCAGGCCTGGGGGGAAGAAGGAGCCAGTAAATTCATCTCCATGCGCGTGCCTTCCTTATCTCTTGTTATCTCCTTCATTTTGAGGTCTATTTTGTCAGACACAGGTATTGCTACCCCAGCTTTATTTTTCCTTTCCATTTGCCTGGAAGATATTTTTCCATTCCTTCACTTTCAGTCTGTGGGACTCCCTTGTTCTGAGGTGGGTCTCTTGTATACAGCATATATATGGGTCATGGATTGTCTCACCAGCTGTTTAACTCGCCAATTCCGAGTGGATGTTATTCGATTTAGTTGTCCCTTCTATCTGCTCCGTGAGAAGGCGCAGGACACGTCCACCTATTTGGCCGCCGTTTTGAAAACCAGCATTCTGTTCTCAATGTCCGTATCTGTGCCAGTTACTTATTGCTGCTTAATAAACCACCTCCAAACCTCGTGTCTTAAAGCAGCACTTACCTGGTGCGCAAATCTGCAGTGAGGCCAGCTCATTTCATTTCCACTTGCCACCAGCTGGAATGACTTGAAGCTGGGAAGTGGAGTCATCTACAGCAGCGCTTCTCAACCTTCCTAATGCCGGGACCCTTTAATACAGTTCCTCATGTTGTGGTGACCCCCAATCATAAAATTATTTTCATTGCTATGTCATCACTGTAATTTTGCTACTGTTTTGAATCGTAATATAAGTATCTGATATGCAGGATGTATTTTCATTGTTACAAATTGAACATAAAGCATAGTGATTAATCACAAAAGCAGTATGTAATTATATATGTGCTTTCTAATGGTCTGAGGCAACCCTTGCGAAAGGGTCGTTCGACCCCCAAAGGGGCCACGACCCGCAGCTTGGCGATCCACAGGTTGAGAACTGCTGATCTAAAGGCTTGTTTGTTCACGGGTTGGTCAGGTGCAGTGGGCTTCTGGCTGGGACGCTCCCTGGGCAGTCTCAGCTGGACACCTGTATGAGGCCTGACCATGTGGCCGGGGCTGCTTCGTTTTTCACAACGTGGTGGCTGGGTTCCCAGAGTGAGCTGCCCTGGGGAGAGAGTCAGACGGCACCAGACACAGCCGTCACCATTATCACTGACCTGCCAGCAAGTTTGTTGTTGATGGTGATGATGTTGTTTTGTTTACTATGTTCCCTTATTTTGTGGGAAGTAACAAAGAATTTCAAGATAGCATTATTGAATTAAGCCTCCCACGCCCACTGTTTTGGTTCTAAAAAAAATGTAGAGTTTATGTCGCTAAACTTTAACAGTAAGAGTTTTAATTTCTCCATAATCCAGGGAATCATTTCTTCTTGGAATGCAATTCTAATTAGCACCAAATGTTTTGGGTTCAGTAAAAGACCTATGGCATTAGAATCCATATTTGTAAGAGTCATGAATTACTCTCATTTTGAAAGTCTTATCTTGGGAAGCATTTGATGACAGTTCTGAAAACCACAATATGATATCTCTAAAACTTTTTTAAAGATTGTGAAGAGGTAAGGTGGGGGGAGAGGTAAGAGACTTTCTACTAAGGGCCAACGGGTAGTCATTTTGTGGAGGAAAGACATGAAACAGTCATAGAAATGGAGCATAAAGTCAAGTGCAGATGTTGTGTGGCAAAGGCGGCACCAGTAAATGTATTTTTGTGAGCCCTGGTCATTTTAACTTTGGTTTTGATTCTGAGTAATTGAAGGTTCCACAATCCAAAACTCTACCACCATACAGATAACATGTTATTGCCATTGGATTCATTTCAAAATGTCATACTGGTGAACACACCTTCATAACCAAACTAGATCCTGTTCTTCATGCAGAATGATGATCTTATTGGAAAACTGCAACCGTCATCTTCAAACTGTATACGTCTGGATGAAGAAAAGACAGCTCAAGAGGAGTTATCAAGGGAAGCACTTCTAAAGGAATGTAAAGAACTAGAGGCTGAGGAAGAGAAGTGGAAACAAATGGCAAAAACGCTCAGAAGATATCAGGACAAGCATATGGCAGAAGACTTTGAAGTAGAAAAGTACACACCGAAGCTTGATGAAAGGATAACGGAAATAACAGACCAATTGACACAACTCGACTTATTTTTACAGGTTAATTTGTTGATTTAATGTGCTATAAATCACTTCACTGCAAAATACGTTTCTGATGAATACAGGGGTTTTG
This sequence comes from Myotis daubentonii, assembly GCF_963259705.1. Taxonomy (NCBI): domain Eukaryota; kingdom Metazoa; phylum Chordata; class Mammalia; order Chiroptera; family Vespertilionidae; genus Myotis; species Myotis daubentonii. Next base: position 4,581,523 of record NC_081860.1, on the reverse strand, counting down.
CCTTTCCTTTGCTTCCTTTAATGGCAATTTATTTTACAGATTTCTGGAAAGAAGGTGGCATTTGTTTTTCCTTTTTAGTATTTCAGTTTCCATCATTATTATCACCGAATTGATCTTTCTGAATGATTCTTAGCGGAGGATCATTTTATTTTTAAGACCAGTTGATGTTAAACAAGACTATTTGAAAGAAAAGGGGGCCCTGACCGGTTTGGCTCAGTGGATAGAGCGTTGCCCTGTGGGCTGTATGGTCCTGGGTTCGATTCCGGCCAAGGGCATGTACCTTGGTTGCGGGCACATCCCCAGTCGGGGGTATGCAAGAGGCAGCTGATCAATGTTTCTCTCTCATCAATGTTTCTAACTCTCTATCCCCTTCCCTTCCTCTCTGTGAAAAATCAGTAAAACATATTTAAAAAAAAAAAAGAAAGGGGAATGTGATTTAAAAATTGTTCCATACTCTTGAGTTAAGTTATATCTTTCTACTTTAAAATTTTAAACTGATTCTATTATTCCTTGATTTATCAGTTTACATGAGTAGTCATAGAAGAATGATTAACCTTATAACTCAGATTTAATTCAGTGGACATTGATGATAAATATTTTAAATGTCAGATTTTTTTCACACTTAAGACTGACCTCTGAGTCATTGACTCAAAACTAAAGAAGACAATTGTAACTGTTCATGGTATACTTACTTTAAAAATGTATCCTTTTTGTTTGCTTTAGACACACAGAGCGTCTCAAAAAATCTCAGAGCCGTTAACATGTACTCATAATGCTTCAAATAGAAGTCATTTGGAACTCAGAACTCTGCTGTTGCAAACTTCTCAAGATGATAGCAGAAAGAGAGTCAGAAAAACACATGTGACTATACCAAGCAGTATTGGAACGCAGCAAATTATTGGAAAGGAAACGAACTTTGTAAGTCAAATGCAAAATCAGAGAAAATAAATTTAACTCAGTAATTAGCCTCTAAACTTAAAACATAATTACCATTGTGCCAAGTTCATGAGGTCAGTGGGGCGTGAACGCTAACTAAATAGTATAACTTTGGCAAATGAACTTACCATTCAGATGTTCTTCCAGGACAGTTGCATCTCTCCTCCTTTTTTGGTTTTCCGTGCCTTTAATTTTTTCCCCTTAATATTTTCATACAGTTAACCTGATCTACCAGTCATTAAGCTGAATGTCTTGAAGCTCTAAAATTTAGCAATCCTATATAATAAAAGGCTCATATAGAAATGGACCAAACGGTGGAACGACTGTTCGCTATGATGCGTACTGACCAGCAGGGGGCACAAGCTCAATGCAGAAGCTGACCCCTGGTGGTCATTACGCACCCACAGGGGGAGCACTGCTCAGCCAGAAGCTGGGCTCATAGCTGGTGAGTGCAGCGGCAGTGGCAGGAGCCTCTCCCACCTCCACAGCAGTGCTAAGGATGTCCAACTGACAGCTCAGGCCAGAGGTGGCGAACCTTTTGAGCTCGGTGTGTCAGCATTTTGAAAAACCCTAACTCTGGTGCTGTGTCACATATAGAAATTTTTTGATATTTGCAACCATAGTAAAACAAAGATTTATATTTTTGATATGTATTTTATCTATTTAAATGCCATTTAACAAAGAAAAATCAACCAAAGAAAAGGAGTTCGCATGTCACCTCTGACACGCGTGTCATAGGTTCGCCATCACTGGCTTAGGCCATCTGCTGGACATCCCCCGAGGGCTTCCAGACTACAAGAGGGCACAGGCCCAGCTGAGGGACCCCCACTCCGAGTGCATGAATTCCGTGCACCGGGCCTCTAGTACTATTATAAAATGGCTTGTCAGAATTCCCCTAAATAGAAACATTTAAGATAACCACTTAAACACAATGGGTTAAGTGACTCCAACACAATCAGGTACTTGGTAAATGTACTTTCTTGATTGTGACCTTTGTTATTATCACTAGAGGGCGCCGTTAGACAAACTGTCCTTTATAGTTTTCTACTCTATATAAAGACATACATGTGAAATAGGGAAAGATTAACGTAGGGGTGAGGGGCAGTAAATTGACAAAGTGGCTAAAAATAATGTGATCTGCAGGAGGAGGGTGTGGGGAAGACAGAAAGGGCAGATCCCACCTCCAACGCCTTGGTAACAATGCTATAAGCAATGGCCTCTGGAGCTGTTTTTGGTCATTTGACCTCCAGCCAGGCTATCTTGTTCTCCTTAGAGGTTGTTGCTCTAAATTATGCCTCAGTGTCAAATGATTAACATCTCCAAGGAAATGAGTGTATTGTACAAGGCTGGTGAAGGCAAATGCTTGGCAATGTCTTTGAGGGATTTTTTAAAAAATCTCTAAAGTGGCTACTAAGTATGTCCAAGGGCATCTTCAAGGATCTTGTATGTACCGCCCTTCCAGAGGCAGCAAGTATTACCCGATAAGCCTTCTGCATCGCTGACAGCCCCCTGACTTTGGATTCCTTAGCTCGGACCCCCTCTCCCCACTCCCTAGAAACCTAAGTACTTTTCAGAACAGTTTAGAACCTATACTTGAATCGAGTAGCTCTGCTCTGACACATTTTCATTGTTAAAATGCTATTTAATGGGAAATTTCATTTATTATTGTGGCTATTTAAAAAAATGCAAGTCATTGAGGGAAAAATAAAATACTAAGCATCTGCTGTTTACAATCCTCACAGGGCTCAGAAGCAGCCAGCAGAGGGCAGCACCAAAGTGCTCCTTCTTGCAGGAACCACAAAGCAGATGACTGAGTACTACTAATATGAGGCCGGTCCTGGAGACACCTTGTGGTGGAAATCCTGATTATAGCTTTGCAGGCAATAGAAAACTTGGTGCTCCTACTCTGAGAATCTTTTTTTATGAATCAAATAAACTTGTAATACTAAACTGATTAATATTTGTCTTTAAGTGAAAATTTCTGCCATCTTCTTACATAGAGAACATTCTTAATTGCTACTTTCCTTATAGCATTTTTATTTCAGTTTTTGTAAAATGTTTTGCTGAGCAGCTGTACATTTTCTAAACAGTGAAATGAAGGAAATATTTGAATTTTTATTTTACATATTTGCATTTTTAAGTGAAGTTCACTTATGTCTACATCTTGCCAGCCCTTGAATGACTGATGACTAAGATGGCAATGTCAGGCCATCTTGACATAGCAACTAGCTTTTGTTGCATATCAGTTATTAATATATCCATTCATTATCTCTTTCATTGAGCTTTTTAGTTCCATAATTCATTTGGTTCATTTTGTAGTTTTCATCTCTTTGGTAAGGTCCTTCTTTTGTTCATAAATTTTATTCCTGAGCTCATTGAACTGCCTTCTTGTATCTCGTTGAGTGTCTTCATGACTGCTGTTTTGCTTTCTCTTTCCTTTATATCACAGTCATCCATTATTTTGAGTTCCATTCTGGAGAATATAGTCATTGTCTTCCTGTGTAATTGTTACCCTGGTGGTCCATGCTGCTTGATGGGTTGTTCCTCTGCTGACACATTTGAAGTGGTGAGCACTTTTCTTATTTAGGAACATTTTCCTTTCCACAATTCAGCAGGTTGATAATTTGAGGTCTTTCTTTAGCTGTCCAGTAGGTGGCAGGATAGCGCAGTTTTTGTTTTCTCTTGCCTGTACTACTTAAGCTTGGGGAGGGGCACTTCTCCTCACTTGCTCAGTAAAGCATTGGCACAAGGTTGCCACTGAATTAATTAGATGGAGTCAGAGCCTAATCATTCACCAAGTCCTGATTCTGGTTGTGCCATGGGGATTGTTTCCATCTCTTCTGGGCAGGAAAGGATTCTGATTTCCCAAGTACATTTAGCCAATGTAGAGTCATTTGTTGTTCTTAAATTCATTTATTTGCTGTTTTGTGTTGTTTTCCTCTTCTCCTGGTGATCTGGGGATAACCATTTACCCACTGGGCGCAAAAAGAACAAAGGGAAGAACAAAGACAAGTGTCCAGCGGCCCGCCCGGCTGTGTTGAAATGCTTTCAGTCCTCATCTTCCTTGAACGTCCCACCCCCTTCAAAAAAGGTTCTCCCTTTTCCCGATACTGGACATTCCCTTCCTTTTACCAGTTCATCCACCAAATACCCTCCCTCATTTATGAAAAACCAAAAAAAAGAAAACACAAAAAATGCAAAATACCTAAACCATAAGAAAGAAAAACCCTAAAGACCACCAATGACCCGTACTGAAAGGCCAGAGCACCCACAGTGACCCCCTCCTCCTGACCCCGAAGCAGAATCAGAGCCATCAAACTACCAACACGCCTTCTGAAGACAACGGCCTCCTCTCCTGTCGGCCTGCGGTGCCCGAGCGGCTGCAGAAGGAGGAAAGGGCTCCGTGCTGCTTCCATTTGTTCTGTTAGTGACAACACTGTGCCAGCCCTAAGGGTCACACCCCCATATGCGAAACCCCTGTCCGAACCTCCAGCCACTGGTATTTTTTGAACAAATCCACTTTGGCCTGGGGATGCTCACAGTGCAATGACAAACCGCCTTTCCAGTGGCAGACACTGTGTGAGCATGCCCCTTAGGACACGTGTCAGCTACTTCACCTCCATTAAAGCATGTGTGTGCATATGCATGTGCATGTGCATGTGCAGGTGAGCAGATACACACATGCACTCTCTCAGGGCTGGGCCCTTGTGGTCTGGCAACTCGACTCCCTCTCCCAGATGCCTAGTGGTCCCAGGAGAAGCCCAGATCCGCTAAACCACAAAGACCTGGAGGCCCTGGGTGGACCCTGGAGTCAGGCTCACTGTTAACCCAGATCCTTGCCAAGCCAGGCCTGGGCCCCACGTCCTTCAGGCCAGGGTTGTCTTCCTGAGGTGGCTTTAGGCTTTGCCTCTCTCCAGCTGGCTCCTGGGGCCAGTTTTCTATAAACACTGCGTCTGCCCGGCCTGGGTGATGGGGCAGTGAAAAACCCTGCCCTTTCCCTCCCAGCAAGTGTCCACAGTGTGCAGAGGGGAACATGTGCAAGAGGCAGTGCAGCCTGATTTGCAAAGTGGCTGCAGTGCCCCAGCGTCCCCCATTGAGGATGACACTTTTATTTATTATTTCTGAGTGACTTCCAAGGGTAAGAACCAAATGTAACATATTACAAACATGTGTTCACACTTGTGAAATATATGTGCTTTGAGTGCCTCCCAAATATATATAGTACAGGGTGACCCCCAAATGTAAACACAATTTAACAGCTGATAACTCAATTTTCACTCCATTTCAGGGTTAACAGGTTTGACGTAATGGGTGAAGCCAGACTAAACTTTGAACAAAGATGTACCCTCTGGACTTTCTTTTGGGGACACATAAAGGATGAGGTGTCTGGCGCAGAAAGGGCCACAGTCCAGGCATCGGGGCTGCTGTTGACAGAAGATGTGAACAGACAGAACGCAGTGATTCTTGGTGTTTGCGATTCCGTTGCTTCCGCAGCTGCAGCGCCTGGACCAGAACTAAGGCAAGCGAAGGAGGCGCAAACAACAAGAATCGTTCCTTCGGTTTGGTGTTTGTACGTATCTCTTTCCATAGCTGCCCTGGATTCCTCAACTTGATCTTTTCTGTATCCCCATAAAAAGCCTAGTGGAGAAATTTTCTTCATTCAAAGCTTAGTTTGGCTTCACCCATTTTTTCGAATCAGTTAAACTTGAAAAGGGGTAAAAATTCAGTGAGTTATCAGCTGTTAAAGTGTGTGCACATTTTTTTTTGGAATTCTACTTTCTGTTCCATTGGGAGTCATTCTTTCCCACCGGAGTCTTACCTGGGTGTACATTGGATGGGGGGGTGCCCTATATTTATGTTCAAAAGGCAGTCATTCTTGTCCTTCAGGAGTTGATTTATTATTTCTTTTCAGTGTGTGCACATTTTTTGGACCACCCTATGTTTACATCCCATAGGGAGTCATTCATTTTATCAGGAGTCTGACCTCTGTACACCATTCTTGGGGACACTCCATGTTTATATTCCAAAGGGAGTCATTCATGTTTTTCGGGAGTCTGATCTCTGTATACCTTTGTTGGGGGGACACTCTATGAATGTTCTATGGGGAGTCATTTGTTTGCATTGGGAGTCTCACCTGCTGCTGTGTGTACTTGGCCGGGTTCATGACACATATTTTTTCCTATTGCTTACTAACGGTGCTCATTGTGGGATGTACTAAACCTGGTGATTTGGGTTCTATAAGGATTTTCTCCATTTGAGCTAAAGTACTGAGAAAGAAATGTTAACATGGTCCATTTTCTGAGTGCTTTGAATTTTGTATTAAGTAGTCATTGATTCTGGAACACAAGGACGGGTTTGTAATAAAATGAGATGTAGAATTGAGTCCTAGTTTTCCTCACCGCTCGTCACTGTCAGTGCTGTTGGGGCGTTGGGTCTCCGGGGTCCCTGCTCAGCCCCCCAGTCTTCTCAGCCCCTGGAATCCACCAGCTCCCTTTGCCAGGAGGAGAGCATGGGAAAGCGAGGTTTCCTGTTTACCGTGCAACAGCGTTTATTTTATGCTCCTATTAGTTGAATCCCATTTTTATAGGAGATTTATATCACAACAGGAGGTCAGCGTAAAGTGAACCATTGGATTTTTCCAAGGCCATTCAACCAGGAAGTGTCAGGAGAAGGAGGGAGGGAGGAAGGCAGGTAGAGAACCCCTCCAGACCTAATCTAATGGTGTTCTGTCCAGCTGCCACCTGCATGTCCCCTTCCTTCCTCACCAAACCTCTCCTGTAAGTTGCCTCCTGTCACTTCCTTTCCTATTCTGATCCCTGAGGTCCTGCATCTGTGGGAGCTGCCTTCCCCAATGCTTTGAGCCAAACTGAGCAGTAGCACCTGCAGGCTTCCTCCCCTGCGCCTTTGACTTTTGCAGGATCTGACACTGGCCAGTCACCGCTTGGAGCTCTCAGCCTCTGTCCCATGATTCTCTCTCCTCTGGGACAGGTCTTCAGTGCTCACACTTGCCATTTTCTCTGTCACTCACTCATTCCTTCCACAAACACTCATTTAAAGGGTCCTGTGTGCTCTCTCCCGTGTTCCACCATGGAGGCAGCCCTCCCCCTCCCCCTCTGCAGGGCTGACACACCTGGTCCCCTAGCACTGACTGCTCACGGCATCGATAAATTTGTTTCCAGTTTAGAGCACATTTCGTTTGACATCATTTTAAATCTCATCATGCCTCCTACAAATGAAGCATGTTAAGTTTACAGGATAGATTTTACAAGAGGAATTGACTGAGGTAGTTATGAAAAAAATTAACAGCTTTAGGTGTGATTTCTTTTCATTTTTGTACCTTTGTTAGGGGCAGGAATAGAATATTGGGGTCTAGCTATAATAATAAGAAGTATTAATCTGGCTCTGTTAACTGTGATTGTTATATTATGATTAGAGAAAGCACATTCTAATCTGTTTGAGAGTTGTACGCCCTGGGGCATGGGAGCTAACATGGGCATGCAGCCATCCTCCTTTCCCCAGAACAGCCTAAATTAACAACCTGGTTGCCTTTAAGCTGGTCCCTGAGGCACCCGCCCCTTACGAACGCCCAACCCGCATTGCCTGTAACCTGTAACCACTGTACCTTGCCTACTTCCCCTTGCGTGTAATTTCTACTTTCCCATCGAGTCTGTATCATTCTACCCAAGAGAAGAAGCTGTCTTATGGGGAGTGTAGGGCAGATGTTTGTGGATGACCTGCTGCTCTCCCATTCTGCCCACATTAATGGAATAAACGCCATATATGAGTCAACCCAGTCTCTGCTACATTCGTTCAAGTATTAACCAGCAGCCTGGGCCCATTTGCTTGTCTGGTTTCACTTTAAGTAATTTTATAGCAGTTAGTGAAGCTACGTAATTAACATAAATGATAATCAATAGTCCCCCATCATAAGTCCAAAGATTTCATCAACTTAAAACAACTTAGATTTATTTTAAATTAAGAATGAATTTTGCATTAACAACAAGTAAAATCATTACTAGTTTAGAAATAATTAAAACACTATTAGCTCATTTATTTATGGCCTAAATGTTTTTCTACAATTAAATCTTTATTGTTCAGATTATTACTGTTGTTCCCCTCCCCCCCCAATAGCTCCCCTCCACCCGTTCCCACCCCACCCCCTGCCCTTACCCCCGCCACCCACTGTACTCATCCATAGGTGTACAATTTTGTCCAGTCTCTTCCCACACCCCCACACCCCATTTGCCCCTGAGAGTAGTCAGTCCACTCCCTTTCTATGCCCCTGATTCTATTATGTTCACCAGTTTATTCTGTTCATCAGATTATTTATTCACTTGATTTTTAGATTCCCTTGTTGATAGATGTGTATTTGTTGTTCATAATTTGTATCTTTACCTTTTTTTCTTCTTCCTCTTCTTAAAGAATACCTTTCAGCATTTCACATAATACTGGTTTGGTGGTGATGAACTCCTTTAGCTTTTTCTTACCTGTGTAGCTCTTTATCTGACCTTCAGTTATGAATGATAGATTTGATGGGTAAAGTAATCTAGGTTGTAGGTTCTCGCTATTCATTACTTTGAATATTTCTTGCCACTCCCTTCTGGCCTGCATAGTTTCTGTTGAGAAATCAGCTGACAGTCATATGGGTACTCCCTTGTAGGTAACTGATTGTTTTTCTCTTGCTGCTTTTAAGATTCTCTCTTTGTATTTTGCCCTTGACATTTTAATTATGATGTGTCTTGGTGTGGTCCTCTTTCGATTCCTTTTGCTTTGGGTTCTGTGCCCTTCCTGGACTTGGAAGTTTAATTCTTTCACCAGGTAGGGGAAGTTTTCTGTCATTATTTCTTCAAATAGGATTTCAATATCTTGCTCTCTCTCTTCTTCTGGCACCCCCATAATTTGGATGTTGGTACGCTTGAAGTTGTCCTAGAGGCTCCTTACACTGTCTTCATATTTTTGGATTCTTTTTTCTCTTTGTTTTTCTGGTTGGGTGATTTTTGCTTCTTTGTATTTCAAATCTTTGACTTGATTCTTGCGATCCTCTAGTCTGCTGTTGGAACTCTGCATAATATCCTTTATTTCAGTCAGTGTATGCTTAAATTCTAGTTGGTCCTTTTTCATAACCTCGAGGGTCTCACTAAATTTATCAGCAGTCTCACTAGATTTCTTGAGGGTCTCACTAAATTTATTGGTGGTTTCCAGAAAGTTCTTGAAAAACCTTAGAGTCGGTGAACTTCAAGTTGGTGAGAGCAGAGTCGGTGAGTGCAGAGCCTCTTCATGTGGTTTTAAACTCTATATCCAGTAGTTTGCTGTCCTCCATTTCTGTCATTTGTGACTTGTTTCTTTGTCTCCACATTTTGTATGCTTCCCTGTGTTGATAGAGTAGCTTTTTGTGTTAGGGGTCCTATAGGACCCAGTGGCTCAGCCTCCCCAATTACCTGAGGTGGACACTCTTGGTGCACCCCTTTGTGGGCTTTGTGCACAGTCTTGTTGTAGTTAAGTCTTGATTGTTGTAGGTATCACTGGGAGGAATTGACCTCCAGGCCAATTGGCTGTGAGAATCAGCTGTGTCTGCAGTGGGAGAACTTCTGAGCTGGAGACACTCTTCTGGGACAAGACTTGCTTCAGTGGGGCTTTGGTGCTCACTGAGTTTGCCCCCTGAGTGTGTCCCTTATGGATCTGAGGAGTTGTAGTTGTAATCTGGATGGTCCCACTCTGACCCTGGGTACACTGGCTCTTGGATCTCTAAGGTGGTGCTAATTCAGCCTCTTCCTGAGGCTACCCAGCAGGAGCTATGGAGAGATCCCTCCCCTTTGTTTGGGGTTTGGAGGTGCCCATATGAGGCACAGCTGTGAAGCAATGCAAGCTCTTCTGGGGCCTTGGACCTTCTTTTGGAAGTTCTGGGTCTCTCTGATTCAGCTGCAGTTTGTTAGGTAATATTCAGGTTGCAAAGGGCCAGGCCTTTCATATGCAAAGTCTCTGTGCAGAGCTTGGGTGTGGCGGAGTCTCAGGGGATCAACGGGGCAGAGCAAGCAGCTATGGCTGTCCCCAGTCCTACCCTAAGAGGTCCGCATCTCAGTGTCCCTTTAATCACTGCAAGCACCTCTGAGAGAAGCCACCCTCAAGTTCTGCCTGATGCCAGACAGTCCAGTTTCTCCCCGTATGAGTCTGGGTCCCCAGAGACTCACCTGGAACTGGAGTTCAGAGCAGTCCAGAGCTTGAGACTCCCTCCTGATTGAAAAAGACAACCGTGTCCTCAGCTGCCAGCCCTCTCCAGGTGTGCCGCTCCTCAGTTGCCAGCCCTTTCAGCATGTGCCTCCGTACATCTGCACTTTACTTCCGCACCTCCTCTGAGTCTCAGTGCTTTTCTCTTTCCTTCTAGTTATAGAATTTCCACTCAGCCAGCCTTCCTGTAGTTCTGGATGATGTCCATTTTGTCTTTTAGTTGTATTTTTGAAGTGGTTATGTGAGGCAGCAATTTCCAGTGTTTACCTATGCCACCATCTTGGATTCCCCAGCCAGCCTAAATGTTTAAATTCTGTTCAGAGGATTCCTGCATATTTGCTCTCTAAATGTCTTTCTTGCATGTGCTAATTTAAGACCCCTTGCACAGAAAGCTATGTACAATATCTTTTTGTTAAAATATTTTCCAGCCAGGCCGGTGTGGCTCAGTGATTGAGCTTCAAACTATGAACCAGAAAATCACTGTTCCATACCCATTCAGGGCACATGTCCAGGTTGGGGACTTGATCCCCATTAAGGGGCATGCAGGAGGCAGCCTATCAGTGATTCTCTGTCATCACTGATATTTATATATCTCCCTCCTTCTTTTCCCTCTGAACTTAATAAAAATACATATTTTAAACTTAAGTAAATAAAGTATTTTCCAAACATACAGCTTTACTTTGTTCATTTTTCTTATAAACTACACATTAGTGAATCATTTATGAAACTGTTTTTTAGGCAGGTGGTTGGGAGCTGAGCTCTCTAGATAAGACTTCACAAAATAAAATGAATGTGTTGTTACCTAAGAGGGACAGATTGATTTCTATAATTCAGCTGATGGGAAAACAATAATTTTTAGAAATGTGGTAGACAAAGTTAGAATGAAGTAGTTAATTTCCATTTATAATCATGTAGGATGAAGATTATATATATATATATATATATATATATATATATATATATATATATATATATATCCTTTTTGTTTCTTTATATTTTATATGCCCAGATAGGTTTTAAGTTTCATAGGGAGAGTGCCCTAATATTTGTGTATTCCAAAGCAGTTAACATGGGGCATGAGCTGCTGGCAGAGCAGTTTAGAATGCGGCCCATAGGGCAGTTTGAAATGGGCGGCATGGAAACTGTGGAATGTGTGGTGCAGAGTCGGTGGACGTGGAGTTGGTGGTGTGGAGTCGGTTGAGTGCAGAGTCAGTGTGTGAAGAGTCGGTGTGTGAAGAGTCGGTGGACATAGAGTCGGTGGACGTAGAGTCGGTGGACGTAGATTCTGTGAACTTAGAGTCGGTGAGAGCAGAGTTGGTGAGTGCAGAGCCTCTTCATGTGTAAGAAGGGACTGCCCCTGCCTCCCACTCAGGGTTGTTGTGAAGAGTGAATGAGGCAAGGACAGAGGGCGCCTAGTGCAGGGCTGGGGATCGGCAGGGACACGGTGCCCAGGTGAATCCAGAGACTGTGAGCAAACCCTCCGGCTGCCAGGCCTTGATCAAAACTATGTCCACTGGTGGGAGGTCCATAGCTTCCCTTCTACCAAGAATCTTGGGTTCTGGCCCCTTCGGGGAAAATGAACAGGAGATGGAAAGGCAGCAGTTACCGCCCGCTCCCAGTCGTTAGAAGCCTGAGTGGGGCCAGCCTTGGAAAACTGCCACCGAGAGAAGGGGTCACATCCCCTGTATGCATGTTCCCACAGTGTGAAGGCATTCAGGAGAGACTCAGACCCCAAGCCACCCAGTGCTTCTGGGAGGGCTCCAGGGGTGGGAGCAGAGATGAGGGGAAAGAGCCAAATGGCTCCCCCATGTGTGCTGGGCACTGGGACAGCAGTAAGTCCAGCAGGCTCCTCCCGTTAGTGGACCTGCGAGGGACCAGCCATGGAGTCCCACACCCAGCATGTGCCTGACACCCAGAGGCCCATAGTATTATTTGTTGTGTCTGAGCCCTCATTTCCAGCAAACTGCCGAGAGCTGTTGGCTTTCCAAGAGGACATGTGGAAACTGTTCAGATAGGAACTGTGTGTTGAATAAAAGCTTGCCCGAATAGCTATTTATTTCCAGCCCCAGATCAGTGGAGTGACAGTGGAATCGAGAGGCCTAGACTCAGCACTTAAACCCTGGACAGACACTTAGCCCCACCCCTTCCTTGTTAAGGAAATGGGCTCAACGAAGTCTCACGGCTATCAGTAGCTGTACATGTCAGACCCTCTTGCACCACATGTACAACAGATCGGGGAACTGTTAGGATTATGTGGTGCCCTTCTCTGACTTTCTGATATTGGTTTGTTGCTTTTGCTGACATATTGACCTGCTGATTGTGAAGAGTTTCTTATTAATCTCAGTGGCTTGACTGGATTGGGCAACAGTTAAGGTCTTCAAAACAGACAGGGCCTGCCTGGCCAGGGCTGATGCCCAGGTTGGAGGAACCTTACCCAGGGGTTGCCTGTAAGAGGCAGCCTATCAATGATTCTCTCTCATCATTGATGTTCCTATCTCTCCCTCTCCCTCTCTGTTATAAATATGAATATATATATATATATATTTATTTAAATATATATTTTATTTATATATATATACATATTTTTTAAAAAATATATTTTATTTATTTATAAAATGGGTTTGTGTGTATGTGTGTGTGTGTGTGTGTGTGTGTGTGTGTGTGTGTTTAAAAAAAACCTCAAAACCAGATAGGACCTGACTGCTGTGTTGCTTTTCTGAAAGGATGGCTGTATGTGGGTGACTATTCCAAAAAGGGTCTCTACTAGTGTTTAGCATGTGGGTTGAGCTGTGATTTGGGAGTCCCTACGACCTTTCCAAGACATGGTAAACCTGTAAGGAGCTGCAGACCTGCCCATCATCATATTCCTTGCCTTAAAGCCCAGTGCTGTAGACCCCTTTGTTCAGACACCACTGAGAGACATTGTGTGTCTTCATCACCTAAGGCCACTGGGTCAGCATGTCTGTTAGTGGCTGTAGGTCTCCCAGCTGGGCCCTGTGTTGGAGTCACTTCTGTGCAGCTGTGTTTTTGGAAGTGGGAAGGTGCATGGAGGCCCTTCATTCTGGGGGAATGGGGATAGATGCATGCAGGTGGGGCTGTCCAGAGGGTACCCCGGGGTACATCCTCACCCCACCCCTCTTCCTGCACTAGGATCGTGGACATATCCCCCAGTGGTTCCTTGGGGAGCTGTTGGGGGACAGCATGGCCCTCGAGGCTGAACAGGTCCAGAGGATGAACCAGCACACCCACCTGAGCTGGGAGATGGAGCAGCTGTCAGAAGGTAGGTAGCAGCCCCTGGTGCCTGGGAGCCAGCCTGGATGTGGCTTCCTCATCCAGGGAGCTGAGCCCTTGCATCTGAAACTCATGTGTCAGCTCATCCTCACCCCAAGGGAATAACATTTTATTTAAAAGCCATTTGGAACTGTTTCATTGCAATTCTCCCCAAGGAGAACACGAAAGGTCTGGCAGCCTTGACGTGAGGAAGTGAACTACAAAGTAACAGATTTCTCAGCTCCCATGTGGACAGTCCCAGGAGCTTCCAGATGGCAGCACGCTGGCATGCAGAGGATGTCGTAGATCTGTCCATGGGGGATTGAAAGCTCTGGATGGCAGGAGCCTTCCCCAGTGGTTACTAACCTCCAGTATAACTGACCCTGGGCATGATTTCCTCCATTTATTTAATAATTGGACAGATGGGTGCAGTCTGTACTCTTCCCCCTCTGGGCAGGGGCTGGTACATGTTTGCTTCTCAGGGAGCCAGGCCTCTTCCCCTCCGCTGTGTTTGCCCCCTCACAGCCCCGGAGGAGGTGTGGGGTTGGCCAGGGGAAGGTGGGTGGGGCGGCAGGCAGTGCTCCCAGCAAACAAATAGCCAGTTCCTGTGCTCAACAATATCACATGTGCACCTGAGGGTGCAGGTGAAGGTGTGCTTAGACTCTGCAGATCTCAGGAGGGCCTTGAGCTAGTTGGGGGTGGGAGAGGTGCTGCTTTTCCAATATTGACCAACATTCCTAAGCATCATGGAGAGGCTGTTGAAAGAACCTGGATATTCCTTCTCTTCAAGGGTTCCGATCAGTTCCAAACCTAAAATCAGTTCATTGAGTTGTGAATCTGTGTGAGAAGCCAGTTTGGTGTTTTTTTTTTTTTTTTTCCCAGTGGTTTGTTTTCTCGGCACTCCAGGGACCAAGTGTGGGCAAAACAGGGATCCCTGCTCTGGGACTTCAGGTTCCTGGGGAGGACCACTGACCCCCGGTAGAAGGCCGGATTGGGGCCCGATGGCAGAGACCTCTCAGACCTCATGTTTCTGTTAGAGATCAGGGCGGCTAGTGGGTTGGGAAGCCTCCCTGATTCAGGCCCTCTGTGTAGTTTGTGAGCCCTTTCAGGTCAGTGCCCTTGACTACTTCTTGGTGTTCACACTTCTGCTCCTTAGTCCCAGTGGGGACTAACTCCAGTATAACCGACATTCATAAACAAAGCGTGAATGTACTTTTGTGTGGATGGTGTGGTGGCTTCTTGAGTCAGAAAGGCCTGGCTTCGAGTCCTGGCTCCTTCGCCTGTTAGCCAGGTGGCCTCTTTTGAACCTCAGTTTTCTTATCGGCAAAATGGGGGTAATGAAGCTGCCTCACAGGATTGCTATGTGTATCTCCTGAGAGGAGATAGTGAAGCCTTACGCTGTGCCTGGCCCCAGGGCACCAACAAAGATGGCTGTCCTCAGCGCTCTTGTTGAATGAAAAGATCCCCATTGCTCTGGTTCTTGGAGTTCTCCTGAACGCAGCACCCAGTAGAGAACCATCGTTTTCCCCCCCAATAAACTGCTGTGTCATCATAAGAGCCTCTGAGGGGCTGGCCTTTAGGGGTTGGTCATTAGCTCCACTGCTGCACTTGGAGATTCTTCACAATCACTTCCCAGGAGCCCAGAGCCATGGGGTGAGGCACTGAGTGAGGCAGGAGGTGGCAGAGTGAGTTTTAGGACAGTGGAGATGCATCTAATGCCACAAAACCATACACTGAAAAATAGTTAAAATGGTGAACCCAGTGTTATATATATATTTCACCCCAATCTTCATAACATGTATTTTTTATAGATTTCAGAGAGGAAGGGAGAAGGAAAGAGAGATAGAAACATCAAAGATGAAAGAGAATCATTGATTGGCTGTCTCCTGCATGCCCCATACAAAGCATGGAGCCTACAACCTGGGCATATGCCCTGACCTGAAATTGAACCATGACTTCATGGTTCATAGGTTGGCACTCTACCACTGAGCCATGCTGACTGGGCTCACCCTGATTCATAAAACTGTTATTTTTAAAGCCAATGCTACAAAGGTCCCATTGAATGAGCACAGGTTGTGACTTAGTGGAGCCTTTGGCTGTTAGTGTCATTGGCAGCCTTGTCAGGATGAAGCCCTTGGCGTGCTTCCATGTGTTGACTGCATGTGTGTTTGTCTGTGGGGTGCGCTGAGCTGGAGTTGGGCCAGGAAGGTTCATCTGCTCCACTGCTGAGTTGCCTGCTGCTTGGGGTCTTCAGTCTGTTCTGGCTTCTTGGGTCTGTGCTGCTCTCCTTGGTGGGAGCTGATCACATCCACCTTCATGTCCTGAGGTGAAAGCCGGCGTCCCTTCTAGGTCCTTCCAGCCCCGAGGGGGTGAATAGGAAGCAGGTGGGTTGCAGCCAACGAGCAGAGCACTGTGAGTAGGGTCCCGGGGTTGAGGATGTGGCCCTGGAGGGACAGGTGAGGGAGCACCCTGACCCCTCACACATTCATTTACCTAAAGTCACACACCTGTGTGTGGCAGGAAGGGGCTGAGAACTCCCGTTCTTCCCAGGTCTGTGCTCCCCTTTCTGTTCTGTGTTCAAGCTGTTTAAAAGCAAAGAAGGAAAACTTCCTTCTTCTGTCTTTACCTTATGTTTTGATCTCGCTTAGACTTTTTCAAGCCATTTAGATGTACTGCCTCATTCTTTTTTCAATGCAATTGTAAAAGTACAAAATGAAATCTCCATCTGAAGGCCCTGCCCAGGGATGGTAAGTATGGGCATGCTTGCCTCAGAGCCTCTACCACCTGCAGACGTACTGGTCAATTATCACAGCCCCCACACCCTGAGCTGAGCCACCCAGATCCCCACCACTCTGAGGGCTGGTACAGAAAACTCCATCTCTTTGCCATCTCTGTTACTGTCTGAAATCCATGACTTGATGGCCAGGTTAGAACTTGGTAAAAAGTGGTTGCAGCAGTTCTACCATGTTGAGGTTTTGCATTGGCCTCTCCACCATCACATTCTTTCTTTTTAAGCTCTGGGTTGCTTCCCTACCAGGCCCCAGCTGAGCCAACAGAGGGGCCATAACCGCCTGAGAAACCCTCAGGTGCTGACAGCAACAGCACCCTGTGAACAAGTGAGGGCACCCAGCCAACCATCCCAGGTCCCTCCAACCTGGGGCTCAGGGTGATGGTTGTCCTGGGGCCGGGGGCAGAGAATGGAAGTCCAGGCCATGCAATCTGGGCTCTGACTTGACTTCTCTCTTTAGCTTCCAGCCTTATCCTAGAAAACCAGACCCTCCAGGGCACGGTCCAAGAGATGCGAGGTGCCTCTCTGGCCTTGCAGGTCAGCAGCCTGAGTTGCACGACGCTTCAGGAGGAGAACCAGCAGCTCCGGAAGCAGGTAACTGTGGGTGGTGTGCAGAACATACGTCCAAGCAGGTGGCCAGGTGGAACACCCAGGTGTTGGTGGGGATGTGAAACTGGGAGAAATGCGGAATGCAGGGCAGCAACAGCTATGGTAGCGGGGCACGAGTCCTCCTGGAGCAGAGCCTGAGGCAGCATCACATGTCAGTGCAGCAGAGTGAGTGGACACTATGGACGTGTCTGTGCCCCATTGCCCACATCTTCATCTGTGAAATGGGGTTAATGATGTGCCCCCTATAGGTGTTTTGAGGATCAGATGAGGTAGCGTAGATAAAGGGTCTGAGCACATAGTAAGTGCTTACTGAAAGGAGAGCAGCGCCCTGTTAGCACAGGGAGGGCCTGAGAGGGAAGCAGTCATGGAAGCCACGCACATGTGTATAGGACCACGGATGGGCCGCTTCACGGCTGGGTCTTTGACTCTGCAGAAGGAACACTTGGAGATGGAACTGAGGAAGGAGAAGAACAGCAGCCAGGAGTGGGAGACCCTCACTGAGGAGCTCGTTAAAGCCCTAGAGCAGATGTTCAATGAAGTTGACACCCTGAAGGCGGACAGAGCCCTTCAGGTAGGCCCCCCAGAGCTCGTGCCTCCCCTGGCACCCCTGCCTGCAATGGGGAGTGTCCAGGATCACAGCCATGTCCTGGTCATTGGTCAGTGATTCCTGGGCGACCAGTTTCCTCGCTCAGCTGCAGCTCAGAGCAGCACTCCTCAGCGCAGCAGCAGGATGGGGACAGGTATCTCTGCCCAGGGACACTGGCCATCTTGATTTTTATTGACAGGACTTGGGGGAGGGGAGGGGTGGTGCTTCTGGCTTTGGTGCCTGGAGGCCAGGGATGCTGCTCCATGTCCTGCAGCCCCCGGGAAAGCCCCGCAGGACAAAGAATGGTCCTGCTCCAAATGTCCAAGGTCACCCTGAGAACCCTGGCAAACCTCCAGGGTGGATTTGCCTGGCACTACCACAAGTCCCAGGGAAGGCAGCCCAGCGCTGGGGCAGCGGCTCATTGATTTCACCCAGGGGCCAGGCTTCCCTCTTGCCCCTCTGCCAGCCTTGGCATGGCTGTTGTACCTCCCCAAGAAGTGGGCAGGAAGGTTCATCCTTGAGAAATAGCCTAAGAAAGTGTTCCATGAGGTAAGAGGTTTAGGGCTTGCTTTAGAGTAAAGTTCACTCTGTGAAACAGACTTTCACAGGGGCTGGGTCTTTGGCTCTGCAGATGGAAAAGTGGGAGATCCAACTCCACAAAGAAAAAGAAAACACCCAGAAGTTGGAGACCATCAGTAAAGTCCAGTATCGGGCCCTTCTGGATGAACACAGCCGCTACAAGACCCTGCTGCTTCGTTCCCTAGAAGTGCAGAGCAAGGCATTCAGGTGTAGGTGGGTGCCGTCAACTGTCGGGGTGACTAGCAAGCTCTCCAGGCTCCTGTCCCCCTTCGCTCTGGCCCCTCATGGTTCCTCTGGATCTGCTGCTTCACAGAAGGAGAAGTGAATGGAACCCCCTCTGTGCGATGTGGGGTGGATGCAACTGGAGGCTGATGATCAGGGGTGTCCCCCAGGGGAGGATGGTGTGCCCAGCTGATCCCGCCTCAGGGTAACCATGTGTCGGCATTGGGGTCCCTGCTCCCCTGGGGTTCTTGCCCCTCTTCCTCTTCTCTCCCAACCAAGAAAAGGAGGGGGCGTTCACCACAGCTTCCGATGTACAGGGACATGCCTCACCAGCTTCCAGGCCTCTTCTTCCCTTTCAAAGTCTCAAAGTCTGGGCTTCTGTGTGTTTGTGTGTGTGTGTGTGTGTGTGTGTGTGTGGCGTGTGTGTGTTTAACTTTTAATTTTGAAAACTTTTGAATATATAGAAATGTGCAGAATTGTATAGTGTAATTCCCAGGTACTCATCCGCGATATCAGTACTTTGATACTGTGCCCATCTCATGTCGTTTTTACCTCTGACTCTCCACCTCCATACTCCTTTTCTTAAGGTAAAATTGATGGCCATTGACATGCACAAATCTCAACTTTGAGCTTCTGCTAGATCAGGGCTTTGTGTGCGTGCAGTCAGCCAACATCGCCCAAGCTCCTGATCCAGCAGATCCCGGATTGCTCTGGGTCCCAGGGCAGGTGCAGCAGAATCCAGAGCCTGCAGGAGGTCTGATGTGCACAGGATTCCAACTCAGGAGAGAGGGGGAGGGATGAGGCTAAAGAGAGGCTCTCCCACACTTGGAGCAGCACAGGAGAGAGCTGTTGTCCACTTCCTATGCTTGTGAGACACCCCTGCTCACAGCATTTCCTTTGATTCCTCCTCAAAGACACTGAACAAACGTGGGGTCTTCAGTAGTGTAAGCAGCTGAGGTGCAGGGAGTTTCAATCACAGGGTCTGGAAGGGCATTGAGCCAGCAGAGCCTGCTGAGGGTGCTTGCTGCTGCCATGAGTGTGGGGGCCATGACATTCGTTTATACACTAACTCAGTGGATCCTGTCAACTCCATAGGACCATCCGCCCCCTTTATCCTCCAAGAGCTCCATCCTCTGGGAGTGCTAAGACGCCTGCTCCTACCAGACTCTGTTCCTTCCAGCCAGAATGAGCACCTTCTGCCTCTTGGCATCCCCCTCTCTGCCTCCTCCTGCACCCATCCCACATTCAAGTGATGTTTAGTGAGCTTCTGTGAGGCATATGGTGCTAGACCTGGTGGGAATGCTCCCAGCTGACTAATGAGGGGAGACTCGTGTGGTGCCCACCCCTCACCAGTTGCCTTCAGGCCTTATGATGTGGTTATAACAGTGTCGTGGTATTGTTAATGTCTGCTCACATGGGGTAGGTTTGTGCAAGTGGCCTCTCACTGGCTCTGAAGGAGGGGTTCATTGTCATTCTACCGGTAGCTCCTTGTTTGATAGACCTCCTGTGTTACTAGGTGGTGTTTACTGGTGCACAGAGAGCTGGAGCCCTTGGCCTTGTGCAGCAGGGGTACAGGGTGGGAGGTGGAGGTGCCTGCAGCACAGGCTGGTGGCTCTGTGCTCATTTCACTTGATCCCTGAGTGGGACCCTCACTCCTTCGTTCCCCAGCACATGTTTCCTGGGTGTCAAGCCTCATCCCGGAGACTCCGTGGGCAGTGAGACTCACAATTTCTGCCCTGCAGTAGGGTGGTTACCATGAGTTGGAATGTGCTTGATCCGTGTCCTTTCTCAAGACACAATAGGGAAGCAGGAGTAGGGAACCCTAAAGTTCCTTGGCCCTATTTGTCAAACCAGGTTCGCTTTTTCCAGAATCATTAACCTGAATGAGAAAGATCACCTCCCTGAAAGCTGGGAAAATCCCCCCCTCCACTTGCCACTTCCCACTCATGGCAGCCTCCACTCGTGGCTGAAGGCCACTGGACTCTTGTCTTTCAGCAGCTGCCACAGCAGGTTTCTGAGTCTGAGGCCTCCCAAGTCTTGGCTCCTGGCAGATGGTACAAGGACAGCTACTAGGAGTGGTGGAGTGGACGTGGAGGGCTGCAGACAGAGGCTGCAAACCCTGGAACCCTGCGTGTTCTCTGTCAGCCTGTCTCTGGGTATGGACAAGTCAGGAAGGGGGTCTGGAAAGGGATTTGCCTGTGTGGGGAAAAGAGAAAGTGATGACCCACAAGGAGCTGCTGAGTCACCCTAAGCAGGGGAGGTTCCAGTAGGTGGGCGGGACAGCCAGGGGCTGCTCAGGGACTCCCCTTTTTCTCTGCATCCCTCTAGAGAAGCTGTGCAGGACCCTATAAACACTGAGACAGGAAGAAAATAAAAGCCCTGAACTGAGGGGGAGATGAGGGTGAGCTGAGAGGAAGGTTAGGGCTGGACTGGGGGTGCCTGGAGGAACAGCCTGAGTGGATGTTCATGTGCCTGTGTGCCAATGGTCCCTGGCAGCTGCTTGGGCCCCAACAGGGCAGGCCTCTGGTCCCCACGCTGCCTGACTCAGCATAGGCAGGCTGTTCTGGAGTTGGGTGGAGTGCTCACCAGGCCCTGGTGGGGTGGAGGTTCAGCTGTCATGAGGGTGGGATTCCCTGAATATGTGCTGGTTGCTGTGAGAAGGGTGTGCAGTTCAGAAAACAGTGTTGGTGTTCCCAGCGGGATAGCAGAGAGAGGCTGCTGAGACAGGGATGGAAGTGACCCTGGAGAAGTGTTGGGTGGGAAGAGAGACACTCGGCTCTGGGGCTGGAGGAGACTCCTGCCCATTGCCACAGCCCTCAGCTCTGCAGAGAGAAGCTGCTTACAGAGGCTGTGCAGTCTCCTGTGTGTGGGTGCCTAGCGGGTGTGTTTCCCTCCTCAGGGAGCAGGACCAGCTCCAACAGGAGGCAGCACTACAGGAGCTGAGGGACCTCGTGAGCACCCAGAGAGAGGCTCTGACGCGGGCGCAGGAGGCGAATGTCCTGGCTGCCCAGGAGGAGAGGCTGCCACAGGAGGAGAGGTAACCGCCTTCACCCCCTGCAGTGGCATCTGCCAGGTTACATTCAGAGCAACTCACTCAGCACCCACTGAGCTAAGCTCAAGCGAGTCTCCTGGTAATGGTATATTTTTACCAACCCTGTCATGGTCACAGCTGGATGGTCACAAGGTAAAGGCACGCCAGATGGTGGCTGGGATGGAAGGATAGCAGCACTGGGATGCTGCGTTGTCTAGGCGTGGATGACCTCCCCTCCCACCTTGATGATGGTGATGATGGTATCAGTCGTGGGCCCTTCATCCTCGAACACCAGCCATCCCGTGAGGGAGAGACACTTGGTCCTCGCATTCACGCATTGTCTATTGGTGAACTCACCTCCTCACTGACATGCACTTAGATCCCCAAATCATACCCATGGCCTTTCATGGGGTTGTCCAGAGTGCAAGATACTGGAGCCGCCTGATGGGCACATTTTCAGATGAGGTTGAACAAGACCTTTGGCTCCTGCCTTTTTCAGCTCTCACACTGCAAACCAGTGTCCCTTTTGTGGTCCATTGAGTGCCATGGAGTTCTATTTTCATGCTTTTAATGGTGATGTCACTGTTTGAAATGGCCCCCAAATGGAGTGCTGAAGTGCTGTCTAGTGTCCCCCAAGTTCAAGGCTGCACTGGGCCTTATGGGGAATAAAAGGGGAGGCACGTGAGGTTGCTTTTGGTCCAGGGTACGGTGCACTTGGCTGTGAGTATATTACACAAGGCGTCTTGATGACTTGGTCGGTTTTCAAAAATGTGGCCAAAGACTCACACGAACCGGTGGGTACAGTTTCAGTATCCACTAACTGAGTGTTCGCGGTGGCTTGATAGAACTTTATACCGAGAATCATGAGAATAGTCTGCACTATAGTTATTTCTTAAAACAAAACAAAACAAAACAAACAAACAAACAAACAAAACACAGATGAGGGAAGAAGCTCAGAGAGATTAAAGAACTTGTTCAAGTTCATGCTCCTAGTTAGTGAGCCTGTCAGGATTCAATTCCAGGTCTTGTCTCAACCCAGAGGCATGTCCATATGAAGCCTTCCTTCCCACAGCCCTGTTCTAACATGTATTGGGGGTTACAAACTCAGGTGCCTCCAGTGGCCAGGCAGGTCCAGCAGGTGGCGGAAGGAGTGTCAGTGCTATAGCAGACCCTCGTGGAGAATACACACCCTCTTAGGGCTGCCTGCTAAGAGGCAGGCCCGGGTTGCCAGGTCATTCTTTTTATAATCTTTTCTTAAAAATCCTCACCCCATGGTAATTTTTCCATTGACTTTTAGAGAGAGTGAAAGGGAGGGAAGGAGAAGGGGGGAGAGAGAGAAACATCCATGTGAGAGCGTCACATCCAGTGCATATCTACAGCACATACTCAACCTACATGGGGGAGCAAACCGGCAACCCAGGTCTGTTCCCTTGAATGAGACTTGAACACATGACCCTTCTGTACATGGGTGATGCTGTAACTACTGAGCCATACCTGCTAGGGCCTTTTGTTTATGCTTTCTCCCCACCATCTGAGAAGATAGATACCTGAATGTTGACGTGACACTTAAACATTTTTAAATTTTGTTGACCTAATCTAAATGGAAAAAGACAGGTGATTTGGGCCACACCGGGCCAATCTGTTCAAATTGAGACCATGAGCCTCTGGTCATGTGAGTTTTCTGGTATAAATCTGCCCCCTGATACTCAATCGGGCAGTTAAGATGACGATGATGAAAATTTCAGTGGATTTACACAATACTCCCCAATCTCATATTTTATTTGTCTAAGGAGATGAAATTAGAAAGGGCTTGGAAATGGGGAGAAGAGCTGGGCAAAGACATATAAATTGACAGCAAAAATGTTCTGATTCCATGTATTTCAAAAGTATTTCAGTCAAAGAACCCTTTGTTCCAAGTCGGCAGGTCTGCCAAAGCCTTCCATGGGAAGAATTCTCACAGGGTGCTCTGTTGAGGTGGTGTCCGAGCCTGCCTGTCCTGTCTCCCCCAGCCCACAGTGGGCAGCTGTGCTAGCCTTCTAGAAC
The DNA here is from genome assembly GCF_963259705.1 of Myotis daubentonii. NCBI lineage: Eukaryota > Metazoa > Chordata > Mammalia > Chiroptera > Vespertilionidae > Myotis > Myotis daubentonii. The sequence goes on along the minus strand of NC_081860.1, from coordinate 4,558,234 downwards.
CCCAAGGGACACAGTTTGAAAACCACTGAGTTTGTTCCACCCTCATTTACACACGGGAAAAACGGAGGCCCAGAGAGGTTGTGGTTTTGATTAAGGTGCACACCTGGGACGGAGGCTGGGAGTGCTCCTCAGCCCTTGGCCCTGTGGCTCTCCACCCCCAGAGTCAACTTCTGGAACCAGCTGATGATGGCGGAGCAGAAGGAGCTGCACACCCAGACCAAAGAGATGCAAAGCTCACTAGGGATCGTGCAGGGGAACGTGAGGCTCTGGAAGGCCCAGTACGAAGGGGCGAAGGAGGAACTTCAGAGTATGGAAATCTCGCTGAAGAAGCTGAGAAGGCAGTGTGAGGTGAGGCCTGGGCTGGTGGCTCAGGACCGCAGGCGTGTGCCCTGGGCGACAGCCTTGGATCAGCCATGTTGCAATGGGGCCTCATTGGCATCTGTGCTCAAAGACCATGTGTGAGTGTCAGACAGAGGCCGAGAGGAAGCCAGAGGCATTTGAAGGGGACAAACCCCATGGCTGGTGGGGTTGCGTTAGAAAACACCTTGCACCTGAGCTTTGCTTTTTGCAAGGTCCGGGCAGTGCATGGAAACAGCCAAGTGCTGTTTCATTTCTGAACCCTCGGCTGAGCACTTTGCTCTTTGCTCACCCATGTCCTCTCATTTAATTCTTGCAAAGATTTTGTGAGCTGGGGTTCCCATTCTCGTTCCTCTTAAGTAGTGGGTTGCAACCCAGTTTGTCTGATGCCAAAATTGAGACTTTTCCGCTACACCAACCGGGATGATATTCTAGAGCAGGGGCGATCCAATCTCAGCCATATATTCATATCCAACCCCTGCTCCTGTGTGTTTTTATGTCTGTGAAATAAGAATACATTTCTAAATATGTTTTATTTTATTTTATTTTATTTTATGGATATCAGCAAGAGGAAGGGAGAGGGAGAGAGTGATGGAATCATCCATGAGGAGAGAGAATCCTTGATGGGCTGTCTCCTGCAGGCCCCCTACTGGAGATGGACACCACAACCTGGTCATGGCTCTTGACCGAGAATTGCAACAGTGACCTCTTGGTGCTGGGAGGACGCTCAACCAAATGAGCCTCACCGGTGGGGCAGCTTATTAACAAGATGTTCTACATTGTTTTTTAAGACTGTGATTCAGGCCTCAGAAGTTGTTGTCTATTTTGCAGTTGTGGCACATCACAGCTCAGACCGGCTGTGTTTTCAGTACTCCGTGGCCACAGGAGGGCCATGGTTGACTGATTGGTCGGACACTTGGCCATTAACATGTCAAAGGCTGTGTTGGTCATTCTCATTGGTGTAGATCATACTGAAATGACCATCTTTGAGCACTTGGCCTTTTTCTTCTTTTGGGAAACAGTTACCAGCAGTGGCATCGCAGGGGCGCATGGTATGTGAGACATTGTTGACCTGTGTTTTAGGTGCTCTCTCGTGAGAAGGAGAACTTCCAAGAAGAAAACTTTAAGCTCAAGAGGAAGACTCAGACATTGGCTAAGAGAAACAGAAAGCTTCAAAAAGAGAATGAGAAAGACAAGGCTTGGCGCAAGTAAGGGGTGTGGGCTGACCTGTCAACAAAAGGATCCTGCTTTCTTGTCCATGCCTAGGCCTCAAGATACTTACTGGGCAGAGAGTCCCTTGGTGCAGTGGTGTCCCAAGGGAAGGGGATACACCATCTTCCCATTGCATCCTCCTCTCTTTTTCCCTGGAATGGTTCTAGATTTCTGCAAGTAGGGGTGGTTGGCTTTTCAAAGATACTGCTCACTGCCAGATGGCTCTTAATCTGCCTTTGGAATTCAGTTCAGTTTAAAAAATAGGATGGCAGTAAAGAGTGGTGCCTAGGGAAGGAATTCAGATTACAGGTGTAGGTTTTTCTGTGTGTTTTCCCTTAATGAGGTGGAGAGGGGGTTGTTGGTGCACCGTGGTTTTCTTCCTTCTGTGAACAAGACACATTCCTGGCTTTGGCATAGTCACTGTGAGGTGCACAGAACCAGTTACCTGGTGGCCAGAAACTAGTTGGCGTGATGGGAAGTGAGCAGAGCTGTGTGCGCAACAGACAAATGTTGAGGATCTTCAAAGAGGCCGAGAAGGAAGCGTGGTGGTGGGATTTTGGGTGCTGCTGCTGACCCGGATGGGGACAGGTCTAGCCAGTGGGGGGACCTGAGGTAGAGCACGGGTAGTCTGGGTGCAGGGAAGGTGCAGGCAGTGGCAGGAGGGAAGGCTGCAGCAGGCAGCACTCAGCTGTAGAAGGCATCCACACCAGGCTAATGAGTTGGGTCCACTGGGAAGCGAGTGTTTATGGGAAGCTGGTCTACAGGGCCCAGAAAGGAGGGCAGAAGGAAGAGCCTTGGTGTTGGAAACCTTGTGGTGGGAAGTCAAGTAACCCGAGATGCCTCTGCTGGGTCCAGGGTGGTCTTCCCCCCTCGCTGCTGTGCTGCTGAACTGTCCTTCCTTGTGATCAGGAATGGCTGGCCATGTGGGACAGAGGGACATGGTCACAGTGACCACGGGGGGCAATGTCCAAGTCCCTGGGGTCACGGTGCTGCTCTACTGTTCTCTCAGATTCTTCTGCTCATCTACAGGTGGTTAGCCACCTACGCAGGATGGTTTACATGGAAAGCCACACTGTAGTATTGGGGTAGAAATGACTGTGGCCTGAGTTGGCTCTCTGTGACACAGGAGGTCAAAATTACAAGCAGAGGTTGGGCAGGTGCCAACTAGAAAAGTCGGGGCCTGGTATCCAGGGGGCGATCTGATAATGGTTTTGCATTAGCCGGTGTCTGCAGTGGGCCAGGGCATTGGCAGGCTTGCTGAGCCTGTTCCGAGCAGAGTCTACCCCAGTCCTGGGAGGGTTGTAGGTCCTGCCCTCCGTGAGTTTGTGCACCTAGCGGTGCAGGGTTGGTCAGTGCCAGACAGGAAAGCGCTCTAGCATAAGGCCAAGCAGCACAGCTGTGGGAAGAGAACAACTCAGTGCCGAGGGCGCTGGGAGCAGAGCAGGATCCGTGGTCAGGGGTCCAGCAGTTTGCAAGTCATCACTACTAACGGGGTGCTTACTTCACGGTGAACTGGTGGAAATTTCCTCGTATCAGTGGGACCTCGGCAGCTTCATGACCGACAGAGTTGGAGCAGCTGCCTTGATCCAGAGGACTCCTTTTCCAGCAAGGAAACCCGGGTCTGAGCTGTCAAGGCCCACGGGTTTCCGACCCTGAGTTTCACATGGTTCAGGGCTTGCTATCTTGAGAGGATTTTCAGCCTGATCCTGGGTGCTTCAGCAGGTCTCCTCGACGTGTTAGGGTTCCCAGTCCCATGTCACGTGCTTCCATCCCCATATTGCCGAGTCAACAATCAGTAAGGCCATGAGCACCGTGTTGTCTGAATCCCAGGAAAATTGCGACCCTTCTGGGCCTGGTCCCATGCTGGGCCGGTGAGTCAATTTACATGTTTTATTTTAAAAAGCAGATTGTTTTTCTTTCTCCTCTATTTACAGAGAAAAAGTAAATTACCTCCCAACAATAACAGAAGAGCAAGAGGAAGCAGTTATGGATTCCTATGAGTCCTGGAGTCCTGTTCCACAGAAGTGAGTTGACTTAATGGCAGTACCTTAAGCACAGAACAGAAAGCTTGCTCTTTCACGAGTGGGGAAAGCTGTAGCCATCTATAGCAGTGGCCAGTTTGTGGGGCCCCCATCTTCCTCTCTCTGGCTGGTCCCCTGTGTGCATGTCTCTCCCAGCACTGAAGAATTTAGAGTTTCTTTCAGTCCCACCTTCCGTACTCAGGATTATCATACGAGGGACGGTGAAGGCCAGCTGGCCATGAGCCTGTTTAAGGGTCAGAGAGTCTCAGGTTTAGAGCCACTAAAGCAGGACTATCAGGTTGTGTCTCCAGGTTTCAGGACCTAGAAAACCATGTGTCTGTTTTGGGAAGAAAGCTTGGGCCAGACACCTGCCTAGCACCCAGGGTCTTCAATCATAGGGACATCTAGGTCTTCCTGACATTCCTCTGGAGTCTCTGGACCCCAGGGTGGTTTACAAACACCTTCCCTTCTGCAGAGTCTCAGCCCCGGTCGGGGGCCGGCTCAGTCCCCGGGACTGCCGGTCTGCTCCGTACAGCAGGGCTTCCTCTGTTGCAGGCCTGAGCCCCATGAGCTGGGCCTTCAGATTGTCCTGTCCCAGCCCAGCCTAGAGGTCATAGCACCATGAATCCTGTAAGACCTCTCTGTTGGAATCTCCACCTTCTGCCTGACCCTTCTGTTGACAGGGAAATGAGGCATCGATGAGGAAATGCAGTAATTTGTGAAAGCACAGTGCTGGTCTATGGCAGAGCCAGGATTACAACCCACATGTAGTTGTTCTTATTCTATTCCAATGCCCCCATTTCCGGTTAGCTGAAATGTTTTACTTACCCTTTAAATTCACTCTTTTCATTTATTTCTTTTTAGTTTTATAACCTCACTTGAGGATATTTTTTCCATTGAAATTTAGAGAGAGTAGAAAGGAAGGAGGCGGGGAGAGAAACATCAATGGGAGAGACACATTGATTGGTTGTAATCCTGTACACACTCTGATTAGGTCCGGTGATGAACCTGATAGTTGTATCTGAAGTTCCATTTCCCAAGAGGCTAGCGTGGGTTTCTGCCACAACTAACGCTTCTACCATCCCTGGGTCTGTGTGAATTCACTGAGAATAGTGCTCCACCCCCTGAGACCCACATACGAACATCGTGGTGGTGGAGAAGAGCACCATCCGTCTGAACCCCAAACGGACAGCCACTTGCCCGGCTGGAGGGACAGTGAGGGTTGGTAATGTCCTGAACCTCTACTCTAATAGGAAAAAGTGGTGGAATCGAGCCACAGCCTTCATCAAATTTTTCAAACCCCAAAACAACGGTTCTGGAGAACCAGCAAAGCAACCCCAACACAGCCCTCCCGAGCCCCTGGAGGCCAACCCATCATGCTCATACTGGGTGGAAGAGCAAGATGCCCCCAGCGGGCCACCTCCAAAAGGTAAGAGGGGTGACTGGGCTGTAGGTGGGAAATAAAGGGGAGGATCTCAGGTCTCCTTCACGGGCAGATCAGCACCACGGAGATGGCGTGCTGGGTGTGCACATGTGTGTAGGAGCCGGAAGGAGGTGTGCCTCCTCTTAGGTTTATGAACAACCAAATAGAAAATATAAGCCCTTATCAGTGTTGGGCACTTTTGTCCCAGAACAATTTAGTTCTGCTAGCATGAGGAGCCTTACCCATCACTTATAGTTGGTAGGTCCTGGAATGTACAGTGCGGATCTCCATAGAGTTAACGCAGAGAGCGCTCAAGAGGGTAAGTTTTTGGGTTTCCCTGTTTCTGCCAGACCTAGGACAAGCCATGTCTGGAGGGATATCCCCTGCATTTAACATGTAATGGACATGCACAAGGTCTTCAGTAAGGCCTCAAGGCCCTGGTCTTCCCTTCCCTCTGAAAATCGGTTCTCTTCTCCCACCTTCCTGGCCTTGATTCCTGTCATCAGGGGGTACACTGTACCTGGTCATTTAGTTCTGTTGATGGGAGTGCGCCAGAGGTTCCGAAATTGATTTCTAGTTGCATGTGCTGCATGTATATCATCAGATATGAGAAGCTGTTAGTCAAAGCTGCACGATTATGTGCTCATAACAAGGATATGAGTGGGTGGTGACTAGAGGATGTTGTAAGAATTGCCAACTAGCCGACAGTGACTGGGAGAGATGCTCAAAGGTGCATCCTGACTTCAGAGAACAGGCGGTGAAAATGTGCATCTTACAATCAATTGAACAAAGCCATTGTCTTAAGCATGGTGCAGTTTTCAAATTCACCTTTAAATATCATGGTGTTGATTATTTACCTATAAACCTGCCCAGCATGCACCCTGAATAAGTTAAAATTGATGAGGGACAATAGAGCTTTCTGAAGAACAGGGCCAAGCCTGAGACTCATGTGCTCGCAGTGGCTGGCATTACAGTACCTAACAAGACCTAGAGAGTGTGACAAGCCGCCTTCTGAGTGTGACATGTGCACACGCCTTTCTGGATGGCATTCACCACTTTATGTTTTGGTGTGTCAGTGGAGATGCAAAAATGAAGTGTGCACATGCATGCCCACTGTTTGGGGACAAATGCTTGCATTCCCAGTCTTTACAGCAGGTGAATTTGGTCAAATGCTCACATGCAGGTAAATGATAATGACGCTTATTAACATTTGACTTATCTAGAGGGGTTCTTTAGCCTGAGGTTTTCATATTGGCTCCTTAAATGCTGTGACATTTATCACCTCAACTTCTGTTATTGTCTAAATTGACTTAATGCATATAATCAGCCTAATTGAGTTAGCAAACCTTTCAGAGAAAAAAATGCTTGACAGACCCAAACTGTCATTGGGATCCATGAATGAGCAGGTCAGTGGTAGATAATAGTAGCGGCAGCCGTGCAATGGTGCTTCCTGGGCTCAGCACACTTTAGGGAGTTGAATCGCTTTATAAACCACCTTCAGTACTAACTGCCGGGTGAGGTAGGCACAATTCCTATCCCCTATTCAGTGCTGGGAACGTGAGGTTTGACAGGGTGAAGCAGTGGCCCAGGAAATAAGTGTTGGAGTCGGGATCCCACCCCGGCTCTGACGGATTATGGTGCCTGAACTTTGACCCCTGTGAGCACTGCCTGCACTTCAAGCTGCTTTGGTCTCTGAAGATGCTGAACCAGGCTGTGGCCCCAGGATTGAGTAGTGGGTACTTATCATGTGGTGTGAGCTGTGGTCAGCAGGTGGCGATGGGGGAAAGAAGCAACGGAGGGTCTTCTATGTATGAACTTGAATCCTCCATCAGAACTGGTGAATCAGTTATGATCATGCACATGACATGCTCAGAACATTAGACCAATTGTCAGACTATAATTTATAGGTCCTGAAGGGGAGGTTTAGAGTAGAGGATGCGTATGGATCTAAACAGGAATAATACTTTCTGAATATATATTTTTTATTGATTTCACAGAGGAAGGGAGAGGGACAGAGATAGAAACATCAATAATGAGAAAGAATTATTGATTGGCTGCTCCTGCATGCCCTCTACTGGGTTGGAGCCTGCAACCCAGGCATGTGCCCTCGACCTAAATCAAACCTGGGACCTTTTAGTCCGCAGGCCTATATTTTCTGTCCACAGAGCAAAACCAGGGCTGAACAGGAATCATTCTTAATGTTGAGAGTGTGTTGGCATCAAAAAGTGGTAGAGCCCTAGCCATTTTGGCAGAGGTAGGTACTTCCATTATTTTCAAACTTATCCTTCTATAAGAGGTTATGTTAGATGTATAAGAATGATTAGTTATCCCTGGCCGGATTTGGCTCAGTGGATAGAGCGCCAATCCCCAGAATGTAGGGGCACGGGTTTGATTCCTGGTCAAGGGCATGTGCCGCGGTTTCAGGTTTGATCCCAGGCCTCAGTAGGGATTCATGCGAGGAGCAACCAGTGGATGTGACACCCTCACATGGACGTTTCTCTATCTCCATCTACTCTCCCCCTTCCACATTCTCTCTAAAGGTCAATGTGAAAAATACCTTCCAGTGAGGATTTAAAAAATATATTAGTGAATAGTTGAGGTAGCCCATTTTTTTAAAAATATATTTTATTGATTTTTTACAGAGAGGAAGGGAGAGAGATAGTTAGAAACATCGACGAGAGAGAAACATCGATCAGCTGCCTCCTGCACACTCCCCACTGGGGATGTGCCCGCAACCCAGGTACATGCCCTTGACCGGAATCGAACCCGGGACCTTTTGGTCTGCAGGCCAACGCTCTATCCACTGAGCCAAACCGGTTTCGGCTGAGATAGCCCATTTTAATATAGAAAGATACCATTAAGTATTCCAACGGCTTTGAACAGGAGCAGGAGTTAGTGTGTGTGAGCCAAGGTGTCAGGAAGCCTGTCATTCAAATGGATGAGTAAGCCCAGCTGGTGTAGCTCAGTTGCTTGACATCATCCCATGATCCGGGAGGTCACAGTTTGATTTTGGTCAGGGCACGTGCCTCGGTTGTGGCCTCAATTCCAAGGACAGGACATGCAGGATGCAGCCGATCAGTGACGGAAACAGCATCGATCTTTCTACTTCTCTCTCCCTCTCCCTCCCTCTCTCTGAAATCAATAAAAACATATTTTTTTTAAAAAAAGGATGATTGAGAAAAGCCAAGTACTAAATAAACATGCTTATTTAATAATTTAATATATTGAAATTGAAAAATGGTCTAACGTATGAGCTCCTAGAGCAATATAGACTTCTCCTCACTTGCTAAGTAAAACAATGGCACAGGGTTGCCACTGAATTAATTAAGTGGAGTCGGAGCCTAAATGATTCAACGAGTCCTAATTCTGGTTGTGCCATCGGCATTGTTTCCATCTCTCCTGGGCTGAACAGGATTCTGATTTCCCAAACATATTTAGCCAATGTAGCGTCATTTGTTGTTATTCAGTTCATTTATTTGCTGTTTTGTGTTCTTTTCTTCTTCTCCTGGTTATCTGGGGATAACCATTTAGCTGCTTGGAGAAAAAAGAACAAAGGGAAGAACAAAGACAAGTGTCCAGCGGCCCGCCCGGCTGTGTTGAAACGCTTTCAGTCCTCATCTTCCTTGAACATCCCATCCCCTTCAAAATAGGTTCTCCCTTTTCCAGACACCGGGGATTCCCTTCCTTTTACCAGTTCCTCCACCAAATACCCTCCCACATTTAGGAAAAACCTACACCAAAAAAAAAAAACAACAACAAAAAAACCCCAAGATACCAAAACCATTGAGAAGAAAAATCATATAAGACCACCAATGACCCATACTGAAAGGCCAGAGGACCCATAGTGGCCACCTCCTCCTGACCCCAAAACAGATCCAGAGCCTTCAAACAACCAACACGCCTTCTGAAGACAACGGCCTCCTCTCCTGTGTGCCTGCGGTGCCCGAGCGGCTGTAGAAAGAGGAAAGGGTTCCCGTGCTGCTTCCATTTGTTCTGTTATTGACAACACTGTGCCCGCCCTAAGGGTCACACTCCCATATGCGAAACACCTGTCTGAACCTCCAGCCACTGGTATCTTTTGAACAAATCCACTTTGGCCTGGGGATGCTCACAATGCAATGACAAACCGACTTCCCAGAGGCCGCTGCTATGAGATTGTGCCCCTTAGGACAAGTGTTAGCTACTTCACCTCCATTAAAGCATGTGTGTATTTGGCCGTGGTCCTGACACATTTTGTTTCCTCTTGCTTACTAAAGGTGCTCATTGTGGGATGGAATTAACCTGGTGATTTGGGTTCTATAAAGATTTTTTCCATTTGAGCTAAGGTACTGAGAAAGAAATGTTAACACAGTCAATATTCGGAGCCTTTGAGCTCTGTATCAAGTAGCACTTGATTCTTGGAACACAAGGATGGGTTTGTAATAAAATGAGATGTTGTAAAATTGAGTCCTAGTTTTGCTCACTGGTCGTCACTGTCAGTGCTGTTGGGGCATTGGGTCTCTGGGCTCCCTGCTCAGCCCCCCCAGTTTCCCCGGCCCCTGAATCCACCAGCTCCCTTTGCCAGTAGGTGAGAGCATGGGGAAGCGAGGTTTCCTGTTTACCATGCAACAGCGTTTATTTTACATTCCTATTAGTTGAATCCCATTTTTATATGGGATTTATATCAAAACAGGAGGTAAGCTTAAAGTGATCCATTGGATTTTTCCAAGCCTACTCAACCAGGAAGTGTCAGAAGAAGGAGGCAGGGAGGAAGGCATGTAGAGATCCCCTCCTGACCTAATCTAATGGTGTTCTGTCCAGCTGTCACCTGCATGTCCCCTTCCTTCCTCACCAACCCTCTCCTGTAAGGTGCCTCCTCTGGCCTCCTTCCCATTCTTTCCTGAGGTCCTGCAGGTGTGGGAGCTGCCCACTCAGCCTAGCTGCCCTCCCCAATGTTTTGAGCCAAACTAGCAGCACCACCTGCAGGCCTCCTCCCTTGCACCTTTGGCTTTTGCAGGCTCTGACACTGGCCAGTCACCCCTTGGTGCTCTCAGCCTCTGTCCCATGATTCTCTCTCCCCTGGGACAGGGCTCACACTTGCCAGTCGCTCTGCCACTCACTCATTCCTTCCACAAACCCTCATTGACTGCTTTCACCATGGAGGTAGCTCCCTCCAGGCCCCCTTGCAGGGTTGACCACCTGGTCCCCTAGGTCTGAAGCTCCACTCCTAAGCTTCAAGCCTGAGGTTGGCTGCCTTAGATCCCCTGTCCCGGCTACAGGCTTCCTCCACTCTCCCTGGCTCCTCTGGGCACCCTAATTATTCAAGCAAATCAGCAGTCAATCACAGAAGCCAAAAGCCTGTGGTGCAGGCTGGACCCCACCTCTCTCCATATCCCACATTTGATAGGTCCCCTGAACCTGAGAATGTCTGTGGAATATTCCCACTCCATCTTAGATGACTGTTCTCATCCCAGATCCCATACACACCCCATTCCCTGGGTCTTGGCAGGGGCTTATCAACTGGTCTGCCTGTGTCCCTCAACTTTTCAGCCCCATGCAACCTCTCAGCATTCACCCTGGGTGACCTTCCTTTTGAACCTTCCCTCCCTCAGTCTCAACACTAGCTCCTCCCATCCCGTCGTGGTCTTGCTTCTCCGTGGGTCACCTCAGAATGCACCCAACACTCTACCACCCTCCAGCTCAAGCTCATACCCATCTGCCACTTTCATTGCAATCTTCCCAGAAGGCTCCAAACACCTCAAGCCCCAGCCTCTCCTGGGAACCTCCAGATCTGTTTCCAGCTTTTATGTCCCAAAGACACGTCCAACTCAAAATGCTCAGCACATGGTTCACCATCCTCCCCCCACCAAAGTGTCTTTGTTCATCTTCTCATCACCTCTGTCCCCCATCCAGACCTGTGCTGTGCCAGCTTGGCCATGGGTGAACCTGAAAGGGTGGGGGGCGGCAACGGTGAAGGATTAAAGAAGAAACACAAGAGAATAAACCTTGGGCTAGGTGGGACGCTGCCCTCTGATTAGAGAGACAGTGCCACGGCCTGCAAGCCGACTCTACTTTTATAGCCAGACTCCATGAAACAAAGAAATGCATGGTCAAGATGTTTACAATGTTCTCCCAGGTTTCTAATCTACTCAATTACATGCACCTGAACTCTGTCAAGAACCTCCCACAGCCTACCTCACTTAGCGACTTGGACCACAGGTTCGGACCATAAGGTCAAGCTTACAACTATAGCCTTTGGCTATAATTGTGCCGGGACTTGCATGTGGCTTTCCCATGAGAGGATCATGGCCTCTTATTAGTCTGAAGCTTGAACATGTCCAAACACAGTAGCCGCTCTCCACACAGACCATGTGGGGTATCCCCCTCTCTCTTTCCCGTGTGGTATCCATCACTCCCTCAGCTGCTTCCAACTCTGATGTTTTATTCAAATACCCAGCCACACCCAGATGGTGGGTCCCTGGGTAGTACCATGTGGTCCCATTGCTGAGAGGGCATCCCAAACCATACCCCACTGAGCTCCAGAAATGCACCTCTACCCTGGCCTGAGATCACTGTGATCTGGGGGGTGGGAAATATCCAAGTGACAGCTCTGGGCTGAGGTCTGCCTGCAGAGAGGGTGGGATCACCTATGGGACAAGGGACACTCCTCCTGGGGAGAACAGCAAAGTGAGAAAATTAGAAAAGTTGGGGAAAAGCTTGGGAAGCATACAGCCAAGTGTTTATCAACCAACCAGAGGAAGGGGAGGGAATATGTTTATCTGTATACACACACACACACACACACACACACACACACACACACACACACACACGTATATATACATGTATGCACACAGCTCATTGATTCCCTTAGAACGCTCTCATTGATTTTGCCAACCAGGTATATTTATAGCTAACCTATGTTTACCCTCAACTAACAGATGAGTGTGGTTCCAACGTGAATGTTGGATGATGTTTTCGTTTATGCTAGCAAGTAAAACAAGCTGAAGGTGTCTATGAGAACCTCACTCAATCAAGTAGCCCTTTTCTGAATGGAAGCCTCAATTTCTTATAGTGTATTCGTATAGCCCCCTGGCCCTATCACTAACCCTGTTGCATACTCATCGGCCCCTGTGTCATTCATGGAATGTTTTATATTTGCAACCAGCCCTTTCACCAGGTCCAGAGAAACAGAACTTTCTGTCCACCAACTGCCCTGAATGCCTGGGGAGGGTGCTGACTTTCATTCACCTTGCAACTACTGTGGATCGGACTCCTTCTAAGCACTCTGTGGGAAAGAATGGATTTACTTCATGTAGTTCCTGTTAAATGTGGTGACAAAACGGGTGACTGAGTCCCTCTTCCCAATTATCACCAGGAAATGATTGAATGAGAGACAGGCATGCTCTCCAGGGTGTAAGACAGAAGGGAGACCATGTAGAGACTTGGGTGGGGGTAGTGAGGGTGCTGAATATATGCAACACTGGAGGAGGTGGGACAGATGGAAGACGAACATTGTCATGTCTGCTCTTGAGTCTCCCTCGCACAGCCCTGCACACCTGTTCTCAGGACCTCTGGGCAGATATCAGCCCTGGTCCACTTGTGAAGGTACAGGATGGTAGGTGCCCAGGGAGGCAGTGAGGAGCCAATACCCCAGGCACCCCCTCCTCCTGTTCTTCACCCCCAGCCTGGAGGCTGCAGCTGGGAGTCCCTTCCTCCACTGTGGCTTCTCTGCAGGAGCTTAGGAGACAGTGATCTGGGCAGGTGGGCAGGGACCAGAGCTCTCCACACTGCCTCTGAAACACTCACCCCCAGAAATCAGGGTGAGGACATGGTTGGTCCTTCTGGGGCTGCAAGGGAAAACCTCTCCCAGCTTCTGGTGGTGCCAGCTATCCCTGGTTCCTTGGCTTGGAGACCCATCCTCCCCACCCATCTCTGCATCCAAGTCACATGACCTTCTCTCTGCGTGTGAGTCTAATTTCCCTCTTACAAGGTCACCTGTCACTGCAATAAGGGCCCAGCCATCCAAGACCCAAGGCCTCCTCTGAACTTGATTACAACTGCAAAGGCCCTATTCCCAAATAAGGCCACGGTCACTGTGTCCCGTCCGCATGGATGTGGGGACACTGCAGAACACACCTCAGGACAGGTATCACAGGGCACACGGAGACATTGAGGCCCGGGGTTGAGTGGAAACAGCAGTCTCAGAACAGCAAGCTGAGTAGACATTTCCTGTAAATACTGGTAAATGCACGCCCGGGCCCAAGGGCACATTTTCCTACAGGCATGAGGCCTCTGTACCAGGACCTGCGGTGCTTTCCTGTGTGAAGTGAGAGCCCATCTCTGCACTCACCTACTCAGAGCACAGAGTTCTGACAGTGGACACATTGCAGCCTCCCGCCACCAGGGGGCGACGCGTCGCCCCTCGCAGTGCTCTGCCCTCCAGGCACCACCCGGAAGTCCCGCCTCTGCCGGGAGTCAGCAGGGTTTGTCCAGTAGACAGCAGAGTCCAGGGGTGCAGGACTGTCTGGCCTGTGTGGCTGCTGGCAGCGTGGTGCCGGGAAGCCCCGAGAGGGACGTGGGTCTGGGGGCGGCGGGCGGAGCCCTGAGGGGCTGCCCTGCGGGGAGGAGGTCCTGCAGGCGTCCTCGGAGGGCAGCCCTGATGGATATGTGCTCCCTGCAGGGTGTCAGTCAGCTTCTGCAGCAAAGATGGGAAGTGGGGGTCTCGGGCTCTGGGCGTGGGCTGAGGACCCCCCGCTCTGCGTGGACCAGCTGCTTAGGGAGGCGCCTTCTGAAGTCGGGGTTTGGTTTCTGAGAAAGACTCCTCTGCACAGGCCAGGCCCCCCTCCCTGCAGAGGGTGATGGAGCCCCGCGCCTGCCTGTGCCCTGTGTGGCCCCAGCTCAGGGCGCTGTCCCAGGGCTTTCCTGGGCCCAAGTCCTCCTGTGACGGACCGGGATCCTCCTCAGGCAAAGGGTTTGGGCTCAGACAGAATGTCACCGAGTTGTAATAAACACCATAGACCCTGACCACCTGAGCAGGTCAGGCGTCCACTGGACGTGGGCACAGGAGGTCATTGGTCCACTTCGCACATCAACCTTCTCTCCTGGCCTCAAGGACACCAGAAAGGACTGGTTGCAGGGGCCTCATCATGGTGCCCGGGAGCATGGCGTCCCCTGAAACCTGTGCCAGAGGGATGAGCTCTCTGGATGCGCGTCCATGAAGCTCCAGGTCTGTGGGGACAGGAGCGTCCTCGTGGGACCCAGAGTGTGTCACCAGCCCATGGGGACGGTCCCTGAGCTGCTCTTGAGTCAGTTGTCAATCAAACATCAGCTCTCCGCAGAGTATGTGCAAGCCCCATCAGAGCTCATGTAAGTGCTAAATAACTTCAGCAACATGAATGGTATTGCTCGTTTTAAACGCTCTCCTAAGTTGTAGTTTATATTGAAGACACCAAATAAATTCAAAATTTGAGAAAAATTGATGTAGTTAATTAATGCCAATCGTGTGTTGAAAACATTCAACATGAGTAGTTTATACATAAACTAGAGGTCTGGATCCCCATTGTGAGGCATGGAGGAGACAGTCTATCAGTGATTCTCTCTCATCATTGATGTTTCTATCCCTCCCCCCTCCCTTCCTCTCAGAAATCAATGAAAATATTTTTAAATGTATGTTTTAAATCAATTATACTTACAACAAAGTTTAAGAAATGATTAAAACTTGCCACTTCCCAATTATTTTTCTATTTTATTATGAAAGTTCTTGAGCATGTTTATACCTATTGTAACAATCGGTTGGAAATAAAATATAATAATTTACTACTGAAATATCTCATCAGCCCATATTCAGTGCTATCACTTTTGAAGTCTGAAAGTGAGGACGATGAGAGTATTTACACCAGAAAAAAAATGGACAAATACTACAAACCTTGACTTCACTTAATATACTATTTTTTAATATATTTTATTGACTTTTTACAGTGAGGAAGGGAGAGGGATAGAGAGCTAGAAACATCGATGAGAGAGAAACATTGATCAGCTGCCTCCTGCACACTCTCCACTGGGGATGTGCCTGCAACCAAGGTACATGCCCTTGACCAGAATCACACCTGGGACCCTTCAGTGCGCAGGCTGATGCTCTATCCACTGAGCCAAAACGGTCAGGGCATAAATATACTATTGAATGCTTCAACTTAAACTGAATGGTGGAGAATAGTAGCAACGCAGGTTAATCTTATAAGTGTATCATGCAAGTGGGCTTTAAATTGTATATAGGATACAATTTTAGAAAAACAATGTTCCTCCCAGTATTCAAGACAGATAGCTCCAAATGGCAAAGAAAGAAGTTGAGTCCTTGAGGACTGAGTGATGTCCCAGTCAGTAGGCTATGCGGACTCATTTCCGTCAGCTAAATCATCACTATAATGTTATTAGCGTGCACAGGAGTGAGTCCGTGGCGGGACTGCAAGTGGTCTTGCACCGTGGAGGCTCCTCTAGGGGGCACTCAGGCTCGAGGGCTTATTACTTCCTTTCCACTTAGCGGTACAAGAACCACCGGAGGAATACACTGCAGAGACAGCAATGCAGCTGGGATCACACGGTTTATTACACTCACACGGGGAACTTACAAATCTCCTGGTGCCTTGGGCGCTGGCTCAGGGGACCCCAGTGCTGATGTTGTCGGGCGGGTGTCTGTGGGTGCGGCCGGAAGGGCTCGGGTTCTCGAACAGGCTGTGCCCGCAGCTCAGCGGTGACCCGGGAGTCCCCAGCGAGGAGCGGCTCAACCTGCAGCAGCAGGCGTCCGACCTCCGCCAGGAGCGGATCCATGGAGCCTTAGCCTTCCGCGGGCCTCAGGGTGCGGCAGCAGGTGTCTTCCCTCCAAGGGCTGAGCACAGCGGCTCGGGGTCCCCAGGAGAACTTGTATGCGTCTCGGGGCCTCTTTCTGTAGCCAGTTTGCTTGCATGGCCCAGGGCAGCCCAGGCCTCCTCTGGGGGGAACAGACTGTGGGAGCGCTTATGGGGACTGCGCCCTGTGCAGTGTGTGGGTAGGGTTGGGGATAGGGATGGGAGTGGTGTTAGGCAATAGCTATGTAATTTACATGTGGAATTACCCTTTGATCCAGCAATTATTCTTCTGGAATATATTCTAAAGATCAAGTGATGACAAGAAATAATGCATATGCACAGGGCCTTTCTGCACCCCCCCCCCCCATTTTTCACAGCCAAGGACTGACTGACTGGAATAACCCCAGTGGCTTTGTGGATGGGAGTCTCCTGAGAGAATGTGGGGAGATCTGAAAATACAGCAGTTAAAATCCATTATGGTTTGTAAATAGGGTTGCATGAATCTCCTCTGCCCCTATACAGCTGTCTTCAAGTATTTCTATGTGGAGAAGCGGTGGAGACAGAAAGATATAAATTAGACATATAAGTGAGGCAATTTCATAGTTCAGTCATTTAGTTAATGAGAAACTATTAAGCATCTACTCTTCTAAAAGCAATGCAGGTAGATGGTGAAGAAAATGATTAGTTTTCTCACGGATGGCACATTCTAGTTGGCAGAAAGTAGACAGTAAACAAAGACTTAACAGGTCAAGTGTGAACAAAAACGTGACCACATACTAAACCTGACGAGCTCAGGGGAGGTGCCTGGCAGCCCTTACACTCAGAGACCTAAAGTCCCCACACAGTGTTATCAGTGGAAGTGGGCATCCCCTTCCCAACTGGGTGCTTGGAGTCGGGTCCTTACAATATCTGGAGAAAAAGAAATGTCTGAGACTCACACTGGAGGAGGAGTGGCTGACATCCCTGCGTTTGCCAAGTCCCGTGTCCCTTAATCCAGGCCTGGAAAATGTGCAGCTGGGGACTCAGCAGAGCTTGAAGCAGAGCCAGTGTCCAGAGTTTCCTTCCCCTGGAGGAGCTGGGTCCTGCATGCCATCAGCTTAGTTGCAGTCCATTAGTCCATTGTGTGTGGGGTCCACACGGCCTTGGGCTCTGTGGGCAAAAGCAGGAGCACGAGAGTCCCGCAGGCCAGGACTGTGGGCCTAGCAAGAAAGAGAACTCCTTTGTTTAGGAGGTAAGTGTCTCACATCTTCTCACACTTGCAGTGGCCACACCTATTGTAACCAATGACCTGTTCCCAGGTGTTACTGACAGTCAAGTAAGTACCGTCCCTATTTCCCGGAGACTTGACTGGGCATGCATCTACTCTTCCCCTGTCCAGTCCCTTCCCCCTGCCCTCTGGGGCGAAATCCCGGGGGAGTGTTACATTGCCATTTTCTGGCAAAGCTGCACAAAAGACATGCCTATGAAATCTGGCCTTCCCTTTGCTCCTCTCCCCTTGTTTGGAACTGGGTTTATTACAGCGGTATCACGGATGCAAAAAGAAGCAGACCATTTGATGGATGAGAACAGAAAACCCCAAAACTAAAAACATAACTTGAGAATTGAATGCACAGTAAAGTGACATTTTAAACTAGGCGAGAAAAGGTGATTTGTGACAGGTGAATTGCCCCTTTTTAACAAGAAGTTCTCAAAAGTTAATACCATGCTACGAAATGAATCTTCGATTGGTTAAATATTTATTTGGGGGAAAGGAAATGTAAGTGTAAGAGGTGGGCCACAGCGGGGATTAAGAGGCACGTGGAAAGAGGTTTTATTTCATCTGGAGAACAGGCACTGGTTTCCCACAAATTTGCACTTTCAGACACATATCGCCACAGTCTCTGAAGCCATGAAAACATCCATCTGTTCTTGCATCAGGTACATTCCATGGAGCTTGGCTGGGGCAACAAGGGAGGAGGAAGAGAAATAAACTGAGTCACAAGGAGATTTGGAGAAGTTTTTAAGGGGAGTTTTCTGGGGCCCCAGACCTTGAGCACCCTGAAGTTCCACACCGCCCTAGCCCTGGTCTTAGGCAAAGACTGCCTTTTCACTGTGGCGAGTAACCTTTGCAAGTGCCTGGAAACACTTGGCCAACTCCCAGGGAGTTTGAACAGGACCCACACCTGCCCACAGGCAGTTGCTGAGATTTGAGAGGCTTGGGCCTTGCACATGGGCTCTGGCTGCCCTTGCCCACAAGGCTCTGTGCACATGGGCAGTTATGTCAGAGGCTGTTGCTTGGTTACAATGATTCTGAGCTGGGAGACGCTACACTTCCAAACTGCCCAACTGCCCAACTGCCCAACTGCCCTGCTGGAATGCTGTGGTGGGAGGTGGTTGGCTGGAGAGCTAGTTTTGGGCTCAGAAGGCGCTAAAAGTGAAGGGGAGGTGAGGCTTCTCTGAAGCCTAGACTCTCCACGATGAAGAAAGTGTTTTCTTTCCTGAAGAATGCCAGCGTGTCAGGCAAGGGCTCCCCTTCCAGGGGGGCGAAGAACACCACTACTAGGGGGTCCAAGGACTCCCCTAACAGTGGTGTCATGGACTCCCCTACGAAGGGGACCAAGAAACCCCCTATTAGGGGTTCCACGGTCTCCCCTACTAGTGGGGTCATGGGCTCCCCTTCCAGGGGGGCGAAGAACACCACTACTAGGGGGTCCAAGGACTCCCCTAACAGTGGTGTCACGGACTCCCCTACGAAGGGGACCAAGAAACCCCCTATTAGGGGTTCCACGGTCTCCCCTACTAGTGGGGTCATGGGCTCCCCTTCCAGGGGGTCGAAGAAACCCCCTATCAGGGGGTCGAAGGTCTCCCCTACCAGTGGGGTTACGGACCCTCCTACCAACGGGGCCAAGAAATCCCTTATCAGGGGGGCGAAGGTCTCCCCTACCAAAGGGGTCATGGACTCCTCTCCCAGCGGGGAGGTGGTCACTCCTCCCAGAGGGGCCAAGGTCTGCGCTACCAGCCAGGGGTCCCGTGGCAGGGAATTCAGAGATCCCTGCATTCTAGACAAAAGTCTGCATGAGATCCACAGAGCTGCCAGAGATAACAACCGGTTGAGATTGGAGCTAATCCTCTTTTTGGGGATAAGTGATGTGAACGAAAGAGACAAGAATGCCAGGTAATAGGGACTGCAAGGCTGGGGCCTGGGGTCCACTGGGAGGAGGTGGGTAGACCTGGGAGAGGCACACCCTGGCCTGGGCTCAGCAGCTGGAGGTCAGCCCTCCTGTCAGCCAGGGTGCAGGGCTGACTTCCCCTCCGGGGCCCCGCAGCACCTCCCTGGTGGACACCTGACCTGGGGTCGGGCTCTCAGACCAACTTTGTGAGCAGCAAAAACAAAAACAGAAAGAAGCACTCATAATTCCTCGTACAGAACCCTTTACTGGCAAGTTTTAAGTGATTTAACTACATATCAATAATTGAAACAAAATTGAGCATATATTGCACTTTATATTTGATGTACACATTTTATACCATAATGTTGCATAGTATAGGAAAGTGAATAATGAGAGATAATTCCCATAATAGATCAACCTCTAGGTTAAAAGTTCTTTGGATAAAACCCAATAACCACTTTATATCAATGTATGCCTATGTTTTTTATTAAAAATATTTTATTGATTTCAGAGAGGAAGGGAGAGAGATAGAAACATCAATGTTGAGAATGTTTCATCAGCTGCCTCCTGCATGCCCCACACTGGGGATTGAGCCCACCACTCAGACCTGTGCCCTGTCCTGAATCAAACTGTGACCTCCTGGTTCATAGGTTGAAGCTCACCTACCAAGCTACATCAGGGCTCACCTATGTTCTTTATGGAGCGACCTCAGAAGGAATTTGAAGTGGGAAGATGGCTGTGGTCCTGTTTAGGAAGATTCAATTTCTCAAAATGTGTGCTATGTTTATCAGTTTTACAAGCAAATAGATATGGTTTAAAATTTTCAAGTTACATGTTATCATTTATCATTGTGATGAGATTAAGAACATTTTTGTATAGTAGGCACAGGTTGATCATTTTAGATATCAGCGTGTGCTATAGATTTCCACAAAGTAGTTGTTTACTAATAGCTGAAAAGACAGGTGAATGATTGGAACAGAATGGAAAATGCCCAAACACCCAAATATATGTAAGACTTAGAACTTGATGCTGGTGACATTTCATGTTTGTAGGAAAAGGTCAGTGACAAATGGTGGAGAAATAGCTGTTGAGTATTTGGAGAAAACTAGCTAGATTTTTATCACCTCCAAATAAATTCCAGATTAAAAAATTTAGGTATACAAAATAAGAAATGTACCAGAAGAAAACACAAATACCGACTTATACTTTTTTCCTTTTTTAAAAAATGTATTGATTTCACAGAGTAAGAGAGAGAGTGAGAAATAGAAACATCAATGATGAGAGAGAATCCTTAATTGGCTGCATCATGCACACACACCGTGGGCCCCACTAGGGACTGAGACTGCAACCCGGGCATGTGCCCTTGACCGAAATTGAACCCGGGACCCTTCAGTGCCCAGGCTGATGCCCCGTCCACTGAGCCAAACCAGCTAGGGCTATTTCTACTTTGTTAAATGATTATAAACCCTTCAAACCCCTGGAGGTTGATTGAGCAATATAAAAAATTCAAACCCTCTGTGTGTCAGAAAATAATATTAGCAGGCTAAAAGAAGAAGTACTAGCAAAATATTTGCAATGTATGTTTATCAGAGAAAAAAAAGTCCTCACTTTATGGAGAAGTTCTTTGAAATTGGCAAGAAAACAACTAATTCGAAAGTGGACAAAGTACTTTTTGCATATGTGCAAGTGACCAATGACAAAGGAAAAAATATTTAGTGTCCTTGGGAGCAAAAGGAATATAACTTAAAAGAGGAAAATAATATTTTCCATCCACAAGGTTTGTGAAGATGACCAGTGATTGTCCTTATACTGCTGCTTAAAGTTTAAGTTGCTTCTGACTTTGGCCATAGGCAATTTGGCGCTGAGTAACACATTTAAAAACATATTTATATTTCCTATACCCATCAATTCTATTTATACTAAAATATCTCTATGAAATAGACAATTTACATAGTTTGTTTTATTCAGCACTGCTTAAAATAGCAATATAATGAGAAGAAAAAGGTCAGTCTGGTTACACAAACACAAAAACAGATTATGATCATAGCCAAAAATAAATGCAAAATGTGATAAAATTTATTTCTGAAAATTTGAATTAAAAATGAACATTTTTAAAAAATCTGATTTCTGCAAGGATCCTGTACAAAAATTCTAGTAAGTATTATTATGAATGAAATAATCCTGGGGAAGAGCAATAATATGAATCCTGCACAGATAAAATTGGTTGCTTACTTCCTATTTTTTGGACTTACGTTTGAAAGATTTTTGAGGATTGGTATCTTCAGAAGTAAAGGGAATCTTTTTTTACGTTTCTTTTTATTGTTGACACTGTTACAGATGTCTCCCACCCCCATCTCCCCTCTTAGTGCCTTTCCACCCAGCCCCTTTTAGCCTTCACTTCACAGTTGTCTCTGTCCATGGGCTGTGCCAATATGCACATATGTTCTTTGGCTAATCTCTTTGAGTCCCCCAACCCCCTCCCTCTGAGATCTGTCAGTCCGTTCCCGATATCCATACCTCTTTTCCTAATTTGTTTGTTAATTTATTTTGTTCCACATGTAAATGAGATCAGACGGTATTTGTCTTTCTCTGATTGGCTTATTTTGCGCAGCATAATAATCTGCAGGTTCATCCATGCTGTCACAAAGCATTGAGAGTTCCTTCTTTTTTATAGCAGCGTAGTATTCCATGGTGCAAATGTACTACATCTTTACTCATGTGACGATGGGCACTTGCGCTGCTTTTTATATGTGCCTGTAGAGTGTATGCTTATATCTAATTACACACATATGTGTTTTATTTTATATATTATTTTATATATATATTTATTACCTATAAATGATTATAGATTAATCATTTTAGCTGTGTGCTTATAAAAATCAAAATTCAAAAATAGCGCCCAGTATAACTCAGTTGGTTGGAGTGTTGTCTGGTACCCCTCCTCTGAACTGAAAGGGTGTGGGTTCATTCCAGGTCAGGACACATATCTAGGTTGTGGGTTCCATCCCTGGTCGGGGTACCTATGGGAGGGGACTGATTGATGCTTCTCCCTCACCTTGATGTTTTTTTCTCTCTCACTCTCCCCCGCTCCCTCCCTCTTTCTCTAGAATGAATTAAAAATAATTTTTTATAGTTAAAACTTTTTTATTTTTGTCTTGTTTTTGACAGTATGACAGATGTCTCCTATTTTTTTCCATGTTTGTCCCCCCTCAACCCAGCCTCCACCCCACCACATGCCTTTCCCAAACTATTGTCTGTGTCCATGGGTTATCCATATATGTATATACGTTCTTTGGCTAATCTCTTCCTGTTCCCCCTTCCCCACCCTGAGATCTGTTATTCTGTTCCATGCATCCATACCTCTGGACATTTTTTGTTCATCAGTTTATCTTGTTCATTAGATTCCACATATAAGTGAGATAATGTGATATTTGTCTTTCTTCAACTGGATTATTCCTTTAAAAAAGTAGAAAATAGAAGTGATTATTACTATTCCAGAAGTATCATTTTAACTTATAAAAGTTTTCTTTAAAAATATTGAGCTCTCCCACTGTTTATTCATTCTTTCAATCCATTTGTACATGAAACATAACCTGAATATCTATTATGTAGCAGGCATAGTGTACTCAGGACCCTTTCAGTCTGTCCCCCAGACCCTTTTTTCATTCTTAAAAGGTTCATGTTGGCCAATATGAGCAAAATGAGACATTAAAAATGGAAGTATTAGGACTTAATCACAGTTGAAGCTTTTTTCTCCCTGCTTTCAACAAGGGGGGGGGGGGGATGATGACACATTTTAATTCCTTAACTAATAAAGAATTTAAAGATAAAAAAAAAAAACACACAAAAAAACAAAAGTGTTTCTGAAGGGAGGAAATTGTAAAGGGTAACCATTACCTGCCCTTTTGAAAAGTATAATAGTATTAAATAATATTGATCATTGGGAACATCTGTTTTCCAGACAATCTGTATCAGGTACATCTAAATATTGGACAAAATGAGTCATCCTATTTATTTGAATCCTGCATTTCCTTTGGGTTATGTTTTCTTGAAAATCAAAGTATGCATTACTTTAAAAAAATTCTTGTTTTGCTTTTTTAGTCTCTTTCCCCCATAAGGCTCTTAAGAACTAAAATTTATTTAAATGCCAACCATTGATTAGAACAGCAAGAGCTCTGTTGTACTCACCGTTATGTCACTTAATGTAAGGCACCATGGATGGCATGATGCCAGTATTTTATACATCAATAAACTTTTTAAAATGCTGCCAATAATAGTTGTAACACGTTCTGAATTAGAAATTGGATTCCAGTGTCAGAGGTGTTAAAGTGTGAGAAGATAAACATTTTAGAATCATTGAGATACTGTGTTCTTTCTGATCCTTAAAACAGGTCTGCAGAGTAGGTATAATGAGGTCATTTTATTTAATTGAAATGCCTTTATAAAGTGGTAGTAATTATGACACTAACATTATCTAACAATTATTGAGCCGGCTTTTTTGTGTGTGCTAGGAACTGTAGTAAACACTTTGCATAGATTCTCATTTAAGCAAACAGTGATGTCCTGGGAGATAATTACTCTTTTTATCTCGATTTTGTTGATGAGGGAATTGAGGCACAGAAAGGCCAAGTGATAACTAATAAGTGGCAGTTAAGATAGGATCAGACCCCCGTTGAGCTGAATTCCCAGGTCTTCTCTCTACTCAAATAGGCTGCTCCTTCATTAATGTGCTGAGTAACGAGAACTAATAATGATTGCACTGTTTGCAGAAGAAAAAGAAATATTGGTTTTGAAGTCATAGGGACACATGTTTTCAATGACATGGATAACGTGTGTTTTGAGACAGTGCCCTTTAAGTCCCTAAAGAGTCCTCTGACATCCATAGGACTGCTCTCCACGTGGCATGTGCCTATGGCCATTCGAAGATCGTGAAACACCTAATCAAGAGAGGATGCGAATTGAACCTCTGTGACGCCGATAATCAGACAGCTCTGATGCAGGTATGCACTCGCCAACTATGTCAGCACGAGATGGGGTTGATGTAATTACTTAGAATAAAAATGGATTTACCTCGTTGACTGTAAGTCATTGGTGAAAGAATGAGATGGGTTTGATTTAATTACTTAGAATAAAAATCAATTCATCTCATTGAACTAAAAGTCATTGGTGAAACTTGTGGAATGTTTACTTTGATTCCTAGAACTTATCATCTATTTCTTGACATAATACTGACAGGCCCTACAACACCGGAAAGCGTACTGTGCAAATGTGCTGCTAGACCATGGCGCCGATCCAAATATAGTGGACATTGAAGGCGACACTGCGCTCCACCATGCTGTCCGTGCTAACAATATAGCCATAGTGGAAAGGCTGCTTTCGGACAAGGCAGATATTGAAGCGAGAAACAAGGTATAGCTCAAGTAACCTTATTTTCAAAATATTTGAAATACATGTTTTTAGTTTAGTTACAAGCATTTTTTTTAAAATTATGTTTGTATTGAGATAGGAAGGAAGAGGGAGAGGGAAACATCATTGATGAGTGAGAATCATCCATTGGCTGTCTCCTGCACATCCCCTACTGAATATTGAGCCCACAAATCTGGCAAGTGCCCTGACTTGTCATCAACTGTGACCTCTAGGTTCATGGGTCTGCACTCAAACACTGAGCCACACCAGCTGGGCACAAGCATTTTCTTTCTCACATCCATACACTGAATAGAATATATCAGGCCCTGTCACCATGGAAACAACTCCAAAGCCCAGTCAGAGGGGGCTGGAGAAATGTAGCATCCACGGAAGGGGGCAAAGCTCTGCCTCCCTTCCACCCCAGGAGGAAGAACTTCCTGTTAGTCCCTGGGAGTGGGAGATAGGCTCAGAGCCCACCAAGGACTGAAGGCCTGGGGGAGTGAAGTGATGCTGTGGACTGGCTGCTCTGCTGGCAGGCGCTTAGGAAATGGTGCTGCTGGGGATGGGTGGGAGGAGGGGGCCTAGTACCCGGCAAGGGGAGCTGGGTGAGAGCGAGTGGGAAGAGGAAGCCCCAATCCACAGGCAACAAAGTCATGACAGTGTACCACGATAGGAACAAGGATTCTTGGAACCAGTACTGTACATGTTGGAAGTGAGATTTGGAGAATGATGTTGCAGTTCATCTATTGAAGAGGGAGCGGAGGGCATGTTAAAAGGGATGGACAGCCAGTGACTTCACAGGGGTGAGAAGAAAGAGGCTCTTATTTTTTTTTAATCCTCACCACAGGATATTCTTTCCCATTGATTTTAGAGAGAGTAGAGGGAGAGAGAGATGAGGGAGAAAGAGAGGGGGGGGAAGAAAGAGAGAGAGAGAGAGAGAGAGAGAGAGAGAGAGAGAGAGAGAGAGAGAACATCTATGTGAGAGGCACATGGATTGGTTGCCTCCACAATGGGCCCCCTCTGGGGCTAGGGATCAAACCTGCATCCCAGGGACTTACCTTTGAATTGGAATCTAACTCCCAGCACTTCCATGTGCAGGCTGACACTCCAGCCATTGCGTAACACTGGCCAGGGCAAAAGGGGCTACTTTTTATTTACTTTCTATATTATATGTGTAAGTTCAGAGGATATTTCATAATTTTTAATATTCAATTTGGATCTATGTAATTTCTTAAATTATAAATTGTTTTTTCTGCTTTACAGTGTGGCCTCACACCACTTGCACTTGCTAAACTTCTAAACAAGAGTAACATAGTGCAATTTTTAATATCCAGAGGTGCAAAACAGGACGAGGAGAACAGGTACAATAGTTTGCTCTTTGTAAAATTTTATTTGGAGAGAACACTTATGAAAGCTGGGGGCAGTAAAACTGGAAGAGCTTCGGCTAGAAGAAGCGGTGTTAGTTGGAACCATGCTAAGCTGCCAGAGAGCTACCAGTCGTGCTGCAGGGGAAGACCAGAGGCTCCTTTCTCCTTTGTCACCAGATCTGTGCTCCAGGTCACTCTCTGCCTGTGGAGCATCTTTGTTTAGGGAGTGGAAGGTCCCCTCAGGCCTTTCCAGGCTAGTGAGCACCCACTTGCCTGAGGTTCCATAACTGAGTTGGCCCCTCAAGGGATCTCTTTGCCATAACAATGAAACTTTCCCAAGCGACCTAATTTTACCTCAGGTTTCAAAATATTGTAAATTATGCCTCACATGGAAGCCAGTCAACAGAAAGCTCTGAATCAAAAGTAGGTTATTGGTCCTTAAATTTGCTAAGGGCCCATCCATGACTCATCAGTATCCACGGGTGACCAGTAGGATTGCATCTTCCAAGCCAATTGGGGTGGCCAGGGAGATTCAGCATCGTTCTCATAAAGATCTGCTGGGTCACAGTGTGAGTAGGCAGAGAAGGGTAGTAGGAGTCCAGGCCAGGTGCTGGCTTCTGTTAGTTTTCTGTGGTTGGTATGATTCGCTGCAAAAAGCAGGCAGCATGGTGTTATCTGACTGCATGAGGTCATATATTAGTACCTCCATTTAGCTGTCAGTTACATAATAGCTGAGATGCCCTGAAGTATAAACCACAATGTCAATACAGGTAATAACCAAAATTCATAACATTTTCTGAAAACTGCAACATTTGGATGTTAGAAACCATGAAAAGTTCACATCGGGATTTATTTGGGATTCAAAAATAGTTTCAACAAATAAAGTTTATTGTTTTCTTTACTGTTTTACTGAACATGTACTTTTGCTCTATCATCTCATTTAATCCTAATGACAACCTTCTGAAATAAGGTAGTAAGATTCTTCTTTTGTAGAGGAGGACCTTGAGCCAAAGAAAAGTGACTTGTTTGAGGAGAAATAGCTGTGGGATATAGAACTAGAGGTGTGAGTTCAAGACATTTGTGATAATGTCAAGCTAACTCTAATTAATTCATTGAACTACCCACAAATCATGACTTGTTACAACTTTTTTAAATTCCATACTTCATAAAACAGTTGTATAACTTACAAATTTAAAGTATATCATATAAATAAAGTTTTAATATTAGTGCTGATATTATCTGAAATATTCTAAGAATTTACAATATTTGTAACTATTTTATGTTAATATTAAGAGAGTACTATTATCTATCACCATTTTTTGTACACAGTAAGCAAGAACTAACTTCTGAAGAAAAAGGACCCCAAACAACTGAAAGTTGTACTCCTGGTAAGATTTCTGATGGTGAATTTCCCTTGGTGGTCCACCATGTATGAAGTAAGAGGAAGGAAGTTTTGATAATGAAAGATCAGGGAAAAATTACCAAACTATGTGCAAGTTGCATATATAGTTTTTCTTAATTTCTTTTTTAATACCATAGTATCCAGTCTGATTAACAAAGTTAATTGTAGGTCATTTAAAATCTGGGGCAATATGGTTTGAAAAGAAGTTCATTTATTTAGTTCAGGCCCTAAAATCCCACATTGTATCTTTATGTTAAAAAGAAAAAAGATGTTAAGTTAGGGTGGTGTATGTTTCCTCTAAATTCACAAGAACAAATTGGACTTATTCTAAAATGGATCTTTAGTTTAAACTGCGAATTGATTACATTTAGTAATAGAATACTTGCTATTACATAGTGATTTTTCTCACTAAAAAAGTAAATAAATCTAGGACGTAAGCAATACTTCTCTGGTACCAAAATCTATGGCACATGATAAGAGCTACAACACTTAGCCAGTGTGCAAGAATCCCAATGAGATTGTTTATAAAAGGTACCTAACCATTGTACAGTCGTCAGAAAGACAATGCCTGATATGAAGCATAGCCTATTTTTTATATTATACCAACAAGATTTCACTATTATCAACTTAATTCTTCAGAAGTCAAAACAGAAGGAGATATGTTAACTTCATTAATTTGATAATTATCAGGACACTGGAATTTCTTTAGACCAAGATGCTCTGTTGCCATTGGTCAGATGATAATGATAACAAAGATTCAAATAGCCCAACCTGGGACTCAACAAATTCGAATAAATGTACAAAAATGTTTCCCAATAACAAAAATGCCAGATGTGGCACCTGGTTCATTGTACAATCTTTACTGTATGAGGACACCTTGGACTTAGTAGACCTTTATCAGAGGACTTGGGTAGTTGGTTTTGCAAATGATAGGAAATACAAGGTTGAAATGGCATTTTGACCTTGGAGGTGCTCATAATATGGAAGAGGTGTCACTGTTTTATTTTTTTCTGTTTTTCTAAACAGAATTTTCAAAGAAAATGTCAAAATTGAGTTATTCCTTTTTCAGCTGAATGGTCTGCCTTTTAATTTTCAGGTGTCTTTCGAGTACTAAGTGTTATTCTGATGTTGCAGAATTGAAGCATTTTAAAAACAGTCATTGCCCTCTAAGATCTTGTTAGCATCCTTCTCATTTCTATTACTTACTCTACTTTATATAGTGCTTAGTATGTGTCGGAGCTCATTAGCATCTTACAATTATCCTTATTTATTCATTTTATTGGTGTTTAGTATGTGTCAGACACTTTAAGTCCATGATGAGAGTTAGAGTTTTAAAAATGTGGCTGAGGCTTTTCCCCCCGCAGTGACTGCACCAATTTACAATCACATGGACCGTGCTCCAGGCTTTCTCTTTCCTCCACATCCTTGCCAGCACTTGTTATTTATTTATATTTTGATGACAGCCATTCTGAGAGGAGTGAGGATTTACTTCCTCATGACTTTCATTGGCATTTCCCAGATTAGCGATGTTGAGTTTTGTGTTTCCTTGATTTTTTAAAAAAAATATGTTTTTGTTGACATTAGAGGGAGAGCAAGGAAAAGGGAGAGAGATTGAAACAACAATGAGGGAAAACCATCACATCCATGGGCTGCATCCTGCACACCCCCTCCTGGGTTCAAGCCTGCCACCCTGGCATCTGCATTGCCCTGGAATGTCACCAGCGAACTCTTGGTGCAATGGACCAAGGACTCCATCTACTGAACCGCACTGACTAGGCCTATGCCTTTGTTTTAAATAGGAAGAAACTCAGAGGCTTGCAGTTGACTTCCCTACCTTTTTATAGGCTTGGGTTAATTGCGTGCTCATACCTAAACCAGTAAGTGGTAAACTAGTGACTCTGAGGGCTTACTATAATCATTTTTCCTGTTTGAAGTTAGGGAGATAATACTAGCTTCTTTGTGTATCAGGACAGTGAATGTCCATATCGAGTTGTGGTTCTCCAGCAAGAATGAAAACTAAGGTCGAGAGCCAGAAATACTTACTGCAGGGATTCATTGGAGTTTTGAGCAGAAGAGGAACAAGATTAGATTTGATGAGGGCCCTCTCATTGTGGTATGAAACAGGGATCACCAACCTTTCTCTGCAAAGGGCCTGATTTTAGTCCATGTGGTCTGACATATCTACTCAAGGCTGCCATTGTAGTGTGAGAGCAGTCCTAGAGAATCTGTAATGAGTAGGCAGGGCTGTGTTCCAGTGAGACTTTATTTGTAAAACCAGTTGGCAGCTTATATTTGTCCTGTGGACCTTAGTTTACTAACACCTCATGTGGAGGATAGACGGAAGGGAATCATATAAAAAGCCTGGGAGACAAAGGGCAGTTGACAGTAGCAAAATAAAGCAGAGATAGTAGAGAGGTCAAGTTCATATGATTGTGGTGATGATTGCATGTAAAGACTTAGTCTGGAGAGAGAATTCTAAGGTGCTTCATAGGTTCCCAGGTGGTTAACTGGCATTTAGATTGGACATGAAGAATAGGACTTCATCAGATGAGCAGAAAAGAGCAACAGTTCAACAGGAAAGACCAGATTTTTTTCAATACAGGTTGAGTTTAATGATTATCTATGGATATCCCTACATTTTGGATACAATTTCTTTTATTACTTGACTTATCCTATCAACAACTGCCTTCAATAGGTGAGCCATGATTTTATTTCAATAAGAAAAAAAATGATTAGGAATAAATAAAAAGAACTCTGTAATCATTAGAATGTTCCTCTAGTATACCGTATATGATAATTACTGTTCTTTTAGAGTTATCCCAGTTACTTAATTGATTCACAACTGTTGTACAAAGGAATTAATCTTTGTTTAGTTGGAGAAAATTTTCAGTGTGATGTCTTCATTTCCTTTATAGAAACTTTGATACCGTAGAACATGTTGTCAGTCATTAGAATTCTGTAATTCCTATTGTGACTAAATAGGAATGTTGCTTATTTCACATTATTTTCTGACATCAATGTTTGATTTATCCCTTTCATGTCTTTATTCCAATAGCTATAAATCTACAGAAAAGTCCAGAAAAAGCATGGACCAAAACCAAACCAATGAGAGGTATTCTGTGAAATCAACTTCTGTATTCTAATCATGTCTAACACATCAATCCAAATAATATTTTCACATACGCAATTTTATTAGAGGTTCCTAAACCCACCCCTAGGTTTGCTTATTCACTAGAAAACTTTACCGGACTCAGCATATAGTGGTGCTCATTCCTGAGATTTATTACAGTGAAAAGACTGGAGAAAAATCAGCAAGGAGTAAAGGTGTGTGTGACAACATGTTGAGGACAGCAGGCAGAACCTTCCTTGAGCCCTCTCCCTGTGGAGTTACCAGGATGTGCTTAGATATTCCAGTGTCAAATTCTGACAACTCATGTGAAATATGTCCTCTACCAGTCTTGTTAGACTCATTGAGAGGGTTTTAAGGCACCTTCTTCATAGCATGTACCAAAATATTATATTTCCAGAAGGAAAGCAAGTGTGCAGTATGAACTCCATTGGTTTTAAAAGGTGTTTAGACACAAGGGGCCATTCTTCTCAGTTAGGGAAAGGTGGAAAGCCTCCCCCGCTTTAGGTTTTCAGATACCAACTGAAGGGTAGCCATTTAAGCAGGACTTTCTAAGGATAGCAGACTTAGGCCTACTGTAGCAGGGAGTACATTATTTTGAACAAAAATTAATAAGTTATATTTTAGAGCAGTTTTATGTGCACAGTAAAATTGAGCAGAAGGTATAGAGTGCTCATAAACTACACAATTGCAAACATACACAGCCTTATTCATTTTTGTTAATAATTTATTTTTATTAATTTCAGAGAGAAAGGGATAAAGAGGCATAGATAGAAACATCAATTATGAGATAGAATTATTGATAGGCTGCCTCCTCACACACCACACCGGGTATTGAGCCCACAAGCCAGGCATGTGTCTCTACTGGGAATCGAGCCTTAACCTCCTGGTTCCTAGGTCAATGCTCAATGACTGAGCCACACAGGCCTGGTGACTTGTTCATTTTTGACCTCGAGCAACAGTGAAGTATATTTATTACAATGAATGAATGTGCACTGACTCATCATTATCAACTAAAGTCCTTAAATTACAGTAAGGTTCACTCTTGGTATTGTGCTTGCTATAGATTGTGACAAATGCATGAAAGCACATACCCACCATTAGAATGTAGAATCATATCAGCCTAGTGGCCCTGCACACAAATCTGTGCGTGAGTAGCTCACTTCTGCTTGCCTCAGCTGGCCACCCTGCCCACAAATGCTGGTAGCTCTCTGCTGCGCGTAATTGACGCCCCACCCTCGTGTAGCTCTCCGCTTGTTGCCCCAATCTCCTGGAGCTCCCCACCACTTGTAGATTGGTTGTGACTTATGGTATCCTGGCTAATTTGCATAGTCCTCTATCATTATATTAGATAGTATCGCTTCACTATCACAAAAATCTTCTGTGCTCTGCTTATTCATCCTGCACTTTTCCCTAACCTCTGGAAACTACTGATCTTTTTTACTGTCTCCCTAGATTTGCCTTTTCCTGAATGTTGTGTAGTTGGAATCACACAGTGGGTATCTTTTTGAATATTTAAAAAATGAATTCCAAGGTAATTGGATGTAGTTGCCCAAGAAGTTCTGTGGCCTTCGTGGTTGTTTTTCATTAGCATAGGATCTGAAGACATACGCCATATGAGCTGAAAGAGAATGATTTCTATTTGCATGTTAAATCTACTGGGAAGGGCTAAGAAAGATGACCTCACACACGATTGCAGAGCACTAACAATTGGACCGCCCTGCTCTACGAGATGGGTCCAGAGAGACTCTCCCAATTGAAGGAGACAGCCTCAAGTAGTTCTAATTTATACACCGGGAATCACAAAGTCATTTCTACCTACATTCCAATTGGAAATGGAGCCAGAGAGAATTTGTTTACCAAATTTTACAGTGCTGCAATGTGTAGTGCCTCGCGACAATGTTTCCTTATGATAGGAGTGTTTCATCCTGGACTAGCTAGCCTGCACCTACTAGTAAGAGCTGGAGAATTTGTATTGTGTTAGGGAAAAATAAGTATACTTTCCTCTAACTGCTCCTAATGGAAGAAGCCAGAAAACTTAAGCTATTTAAGTTTGACATGGTTAGTCTATAGTTCTGTTCTCATTAACAATAATATTTTCTGTCAGTCTGATGAGGTTTTGTTAGGATTATTGTTCCTTGTATATAGTAGTGCTCAAGTAAGTATCAAATTTTGATAGATCCCATTTTCTTTTCTTTTCTTTTTTTAGTTGCCTATGTTTAAAAAGAGAAAGTAAATGTTCTTAATGCATTAGTGGCCTACAATAATATTTACTCTAGTATAGTCTTCAGGTGTGGTCCCAAAGTTACACTTTCTAGCAATGCATTAATTCAGTACTGTTAAAGTCCTGTATTCTTATTGTTTTAAAATGTATTTCACTTTATTTTGTTTTTGTTTTTTTAAATAGTGAGTGATGTCTCTAAAGAAGACTCTTTAAGCAGGTAGGATTTTATGGATTTTTCAAAATTATATGCTCACTAAGAAAATGCAGAGAAAAGAAAGTAACATTTCTAGAGTGTTCTACTGTGGGCTATACCCAATACCAGTGGTTGGCAAAGCACGGCTCACGAGCCACAGGCGCTTCTTTGGCCCCTTTAGTGTGGCTCTTCCAGAAAATACCTTGTGCGGTCACACATGTACAGTGCAATGGAAAATTGGTGGCCCACACGCAGAAGTCGGTTTTGGCCTGGGCGAGTTGATTTTGAAGAAGTGGCCTTAGAAGACATAGGGGGTGTCCATCGGTTGGGCGAAGGGAGACAGGGCGAGGGCGGGCCAGAGGATACGCAGCTCAGGGGAGGCACTTGCGACTCATGCACAAGTTGAGTGAGCCAGTCAGTCAGCAGTCTCATGTTGCAGTGGTTAGTGCTAATCGCATCTGCAAATTGCTCACGGGTGACAAAAGATAGAGGAAACAAGTATACAAGATGAGTGTGCATAGGGATGTTGGAAGGGGTAGACCTCAGCGAATGTACCTCAATCAGATTGAGGATGTTTTTAGCAAAGGCCAGCTTAGGAGTACCCTAATTTAGTTAATCACAATGTACCTACCTATATAGTTGAAGTATATAAAATTTGGCTCTGAAAAAAAATTTCAATCATTGTACTGTTGATATTTGGTTCTGTTGAGTAATGAGTTTGCCGACCACTGGTCTAGGATGCCCAGTTAGTCTAGGCCAGCGGTTCTCAACCTGTGGGTCATGAACAATGAAAATACATCATGCATATCAGATATTTACATTATGGTTCATAACAGTAGCAAAATTACTGTTATGAAGTAGCAACGAAAATAATTTTATGGTTGGGGGTCACCACAACATGAGGAACTGTATTAAAGGGTCATGGCATTAACCCTTAGCATTTATCTTACTCTCCTAGACAATTGTAGTGGTAAATAGGACCTTGTTTTTGCCACCAAAGCTTCTAAGGCCCGTTTCAGTTAGCTATGGCCACAGAACCAGTTTTACCTAAGCAAGGCCTCATGGGGCAAGTGTTTTTAGTAAAATGATATGAATTCTTTCTGAAACTAAGTGTTTATCTGTTAGTAATGCATATCTCTGTGTAGGTTATGTAATGTTAATTATGTTCAGCATCTAATTAGGGGATATTTCTAATTGATTTCCCTATTTACCGAATTCCCAGTCTTGTTTTCCCAGTCTCATTGGCCAAATTGTATGAAGTTTTGCGTTTTTTCCTAGAGTCCTTTGTTTGTCTACCTTAACTTTTCCTGATTTTTTGAACTTTCTTCTCTCCTTTTCTTGGTGTTTCTTTCTTTGTGTTATTTTTTTCCACTTTGTCTAGCTCTGTTGTTCTCCATTTTTCTGTATACAGAATCTAAGGCTGGTAGAATTGCAGGAGTTTAAGGAAGCCTAGCAATTAATTAATCAAAACACCCTTTAGTACTGCAACCTCTGATTAACACACTGGCCAAGTGGTGGATTTTCCTTTCAGTCTTCCTCTAAGTCAGATTAGTGACCTCAGCAGAGTTTCTTATCTGTGAGAGGACTTGAAATGAGCCATACCAAAGTGGGATAGGAGGTGGCATTTTTCCCCTTCATTTTAGCCATGGAGGGAATGTACACATATGAACACTTCAGCATGTAAATGGTCAACTCTAGACAGACAAACGAGGTATTCACTTACGGAATATATCAAGGTAGCAGTTTCAATAACGTAATTGAAGAGGCTGAGGGTGAAGTGACCTCTGTGTTATATACATAGCTCCCATGCTTGCAGGAAATAATGAGTTCACAAATACAGTCAGGTTTCTTCTACAGCAAGGTACTGATGTCTTTTCTCAAGAGAACTGTGGGTAGATGGCATAAGGATAAATATTTGTTAGTTGTTTTTATTTATAAGTGTTTGTTTTAAAATGCTAGTAATCAATAAATTAAGGTATAATCATTTCACTGTTACTTTTTTTTTTCCGAATTAAAGAGTCACATTTATTGCAATCTGGGACTATGAGGGAGCCATGCACTCCAAATCTCGAAGTCTCACTGTCACTTTTAAAAAAAATATTTTATTGATTTTTTACAGAGAGGAAGTGAGAGGGCTAGAGAGTTAGAACATCGATGAGAGAGAAACATTGATCAGCTGCCTCTTGTACACCCCCCATTGGGGATGTGCCCACAGCCAAGTTACATGACTTTGAGCAGACTCGAACCTGGGACCCTTGAGTCCGCAGGCCAATGCTCTCTCCACTGAGCCAAACTGGTCAGGGCCTCACTGTTACTTTTTATGTAACAGGTGAGAATTCATAGTTTGCTTCTGGAAGTTTTGGGATGCCAGTCAGTTAGTCTAGGTCAGTGGTCGGCAAACTGCTGCTAGCCAGCCACTTGCAGCTCTTTGGTCCCTTGAGTGTGGCTCTTCCTAAGCCTTAGGCGTACCCTAATTAAGTTAATCACAATGTACCTACCTATATAGTTTAAGTTTAAAAAATTTGGCTATCAAAATAAATTTCAGTCGTTGTACTGTTGATATTTGGTACCGTTGAGTAATGAGTTTGCCGACCACTGATCTAAGTCATCAGCCAGAAAACAAACAGGCTCAGCTAGTTCAAAGAAGCCATGGGCCAAATTCTTTACCTCAGAACTTTTAAGATTTCTACCCATTTCATTCCAAGTAGGACCACTATGCATGAGGTTAAAAATCTCAGCTTGGATTTCTCTAACTAGTTATTTGGGGTCTTGAAGCGGTCACTGTAGCTTCAGGGGCTATCTCCTGAACAAAGGGCCTTGAAAGGACTGACTCCATCCTGTCCCTCACCCGCCATCTGAACCACAGGAACTCGATCTTGTTCCCATACCCTCCATTTTCTAAGAACCACCATTTAAAAATTTCCACTAAACAGGGATGGTCCTTTGTTCTGTTAATTCCAGGAAGTAACTAAACCAGATAACCTCCCTGATAGAAGTAACTCTGCTATTTCTAGCTTCTGTAAGCACACTTGCTAGAAGAATGGGGAAAATAAGACATTTTGGGGGAGGGGTTAGCAATCTGAATCTGTGCCAGTAACCTAATGCATATCCTGGTTAGCCTATAGTCTAGTCCAGGGGTGGGCAAGCTTTTTGACTCGAGGGCCACAATGGGTTCTTAAACTGGACCAGAGGGCCGGAATAAAAGCAAGGATGGAGTGTTTGTGTGAACTAATGTACATTCAAAGTAAACATCAATACATAAAAGGGTACGGTCTTTTTATTTTTTAGTTTTATTCATTTCAAACGGGCCGGATCCGGCCCGCGGGCCGTAGTTTGCCCATGGCTCGCTAGTCACTGCTCCCTCTTAATCATCTGGTCCTGCAAGCCACTCTGCCAGCGTGGTGGTCTGGTCCATCCTTGGTTCCTCCCATGCCAGGTGTCTTCTGGTTATCTGAGCTGTGCTCAAGGCTGAAAGCTTTCTGCAAGGTATCTGCTAAGCACACTGCCCACATTCCAGCACATGTTTTGGTTTGTTTGTTTGTTTTGTTTTTGTTTTTTTTGTTTGTTTTTTGCCTTTATAGGCTAACCCCTAACTAAGTTCATGCGGGGCCGCGAGAATTTGAGAGACCCAAGTCCTCCTATGGCTGCTGCCTTTTGAAATAAAGACTCCAAATTTGGCTCTCTGATTATGGGCTCTTCTGGTTAGCTCACTGAATTTCCAATATAACCCTCCTATACCCTCCCTTGAATTTTTCAGGAACATAAAGGATTCCCTAAGT
Organism: Myotis daubentonii; assembly: GCF_963259705.1. Classification (NCBI taxonomy): domain Eukaryota; kingdom Metazoa; phylum Chordata; class Mammalia; order Chiroptera; family Vespertilionidae; genus Myotis; species Myotis daubentonii. The sequence continues at coordinate 4,521,751 of NC_081860.1, read as the reverse complement.
CCAGGTAGACAATTTCCTCTTACCAGTCCGATGGAGACCTAAAAAGCTACATTGTAATTTTTATGTTGGTTCCATTGATTGTATTGCTACTGAGTTGCCATTGAAACCCATCACATAATCATGATTGCTCTTTGCTCCCAGCTTGGCCTTGCTGATCCACATTCCTGAGTCTTCATGTCAACTCACACTTGGACTTGGGGGTCACACCTTTTTTTAGTTTACATACATATACTTTTTATGCTTAGCCACTACTCCAATTCCCAGCACCCTATTCTGGCAGCTGGGCCTCCTAGCTCCTGCCACCCACAGCCTCCCTCACACACTGGAAAGCTTATGTGCAGCTCACTTCTCAGCCCAGGTCTCTGGGGATGAGTTATCCTTTGAGCTTCATGGGGTTTTCTGTTTTATTTTCTTTTTAAGCCAGCAGGTGTTACTTACAACAATCCTAAGCTGCCAAAGAGATGCAAATAATGACACAGGAAAAAATCAGACTGCTGGGGTCCAACCCCAGCGGGTCCAGGGGTCCCCAAAGGTGTGGACGGAGTCGGCGAAGAAGGAATGACACGGAGACAGCGTTCAGTTGATCAGCAACCTAGCCAGGATCTCTAGCCCGGATCTCCAGAGAGGTTCTGCTTCGGATTTCTAGCGAGGTTCTGTAGCCATGTTCCCTTGCTAGGTTCTCCAGCCAGGTTCTGTCCAGGCTCTCCAGTCAGGTACAGTGTCCAGGTTCCAGTCAGGTTCTCCTGCCAATCTCTGTAGTCAGGTTCAGTCCAGGATCCCTTGCCATGTTCTCCCACTAGGCTCTGTCTCTAGGCTCCGAGGCCAGTCCCTCTCCAGGATCCTCCGGCATGCTCTCTCCAGCGAAGTTCTTCTGTCTCTAGGCTCCGTGTAGGTTCTGTCTTCTTGATTCTGTTCTAAGTTCTGCGTGTTTCTGTCTTGTTACAACTGTATTTATACCAGTTGATTCAATCCTATCAATCTCTATTACAAAGGTTAGGGCGTTTCTTATCTCCATTCCAGGGAGAAAAGATTATGTAGTTTAAGCATGATTGTTCATAGTTAAAGGGATTAATTACCCGCCTGGCACTTAGTTGAGGGGTTTTATTCCCTCCCTAACTTCAGGGGAAAATCCCTACCTGGGGATTCAACCTTTCTCAGAGAGGTGACTTTGGTTAAAACACAGCGCCAAGAAGGTGAGCAAACATATTAAGAACCGTATGCCATATATGCCAGGTCCCTTGAAACAGCAAGGATGGACTGGCTCCCGGCATCAGACCATATTTCTCCTTTGTTACTATATCTATACCGAAGGTCACTTTATACCCTGTGGAGCATCTTTGTTTCCGTAGTGGAAGGCCCCTTGTCGCTTTCTCAGAGTAGTAAGCACCAGATTTCCTGAGGTTCCATAATTGAGGTTGGCCTCTCAGTGATCTCTTTGCCATAATAATGAAACTTCCCCAAGTGATTTGAATTTACCTCGGGTTTCAAAATATTTTAAATTATGCCTCACATGGAAGCCAGTCAACAGAAAGCTCTGAGTCAAAAGTAGGTTATTGGCCCTTAAAATTGCTAAGGGCCCATCCATGACCCCTAAATATCCATGGGTGGCCAGTAGGATTGCATCTTCCAAGCCAATTGGGGATGGACAGGGAGGTTAAGCATCATTCTCATAAAGATTTACTGGGTCACAGATTGAGTAGGTTACATAAATTCAGTTACCAGTTATGTAGCAGATGAGATGCCCTGAAATACAGACCCCAATCTGAGTACAGGTAATAAACAGACTTAATAACATTTTCTGAAATCTGCAACATTTAGTAACCATGACAAGTTCACATTGGGTTTTATTTGGGATTCAAAATAGTTTCAACAAATAAATCATAACCAGCTTTTTTTTTTTGCTTTATTGTTTTTCTGAGCATAACTTTTGCTGTATTATCTCAATTGATCCTCCTTAACCTTCTGAAATAAATAATAAGATTCTTATTTTGTAGTGGAGGACCTTGAGCCACACAAAGACCTATTGGTTATAGAATTAGGATGTGTGAGTTTAAGACATTTGTGATTATGTCTAGCTAACTCTAGTTAATTCACTGAACTATACTGCCCTCATATCATGACTGTTATACCTTATGTTTTTTCATTACATACTTCATAAAACAGTTGTATAACTTACACATTTAAAGTGTATGGAATAATTGAAGTTTTAACATTAGTGACGATATTATCTGAAATATTCTAAGAATTTACTATATTTGGAGAATATTTTTATGTTAATATTAAGAAAGTAATATTACTTATCACCATTTTTTTCTGCACAGCAAGCAACAGCTAACTTCTAAACCTAAAGAAAAAGAGAAACCCACAAAATCTGAAAGTTTCACTCCTGGTAAGATTTCTGATAATGACTTCCTCTTGGTGCTCCTACCATAGATGAAGTAAGAGTAGGGAAGTTTTGATAACGAAAGTGCAGGGAAAAAATACCAATGTGTAAGTTGCAAGTATAGTTTTTCTTTATCTCTTTCTTAATAGAATAGTAATCAGTATTATTAACAAAGTTACCTGTAGGTAATTTAAAATCTGGGCAACATGGTTTGCAAAGAAGTTCATTTATTTAGTTCTCACCCCTAAAATCCTACATTATATCTTTGTGTTCAAAAGAAAAAAGATGTTAAGATGCTGTATGTTTCCTCTATATTCACATTATCCCAAACTGCACTTGTTCTGAAAAGGAATCTTTAGTTTTAACTGTGAATGGATTATATTTAGTAAATGAATATTTGTTATTGCATAGTGATTTGTGCACCAAAAAAAAAGTAACTATAACGAGGAACTCAACAACACTTTCCTGGTAGCACAAACAGATGTCAAACAGTAAGAGCTACAACACTTAGCCAGTGTGTAAGATTCCTTATGACATTGTTTTGTAAAGACATCTACCTGTAGTTCTGAAGACAGAAAAGCAATGCTTGTTGAGAAGCACAGGGCATTTTTCATATTATACCAACAAAGTCTCACTATTTTCAACTTTATTCCTCAGAAGTCAAAATAGAATGGTATAGGTTGACTTCATTAATTTCATAATTATCAGGATACTGGAATTTCTTTAGAATAATATGTTCTGTGTCCAGTAGTCAGAAAATAATGATAATAAATATTTGAACAGCCTATCCTGGGACTCAACAAATTCTAATAAATGTACAAAAGTGTTTCCCAATAACAAAAATGCCAGATGTGGCACCTGGTTCATTGTACAATCTTTACTGTATGAAGACATCTTGGACTTAGTAGACCTTTATCAGAGGACTTGGGTAGTTGGTTTTGCAAGTGATAGGAAATACAAGGATGAAATGGCATTTTGACCTTGGAGGTGCTCATAACATGGAAGAGGTGTCACTGTTTTATTTTTTTCTGTTTTTTCTAAACAGAATTTCAAAGAAAATGTCAGAATTCATTTATTCCTTTTGCAGCTGAATGGTCTGCCTTTTAACTTTCAGGTGTCTTTCAGGTACTAAGTGTTATTCTGATGTTACAGAATTGAAGCATTGCCCTCTAAGATCTTGTTAGCATCCTTCTCATTTCTATTACTTACTCTACTTTATATAGTGCTTAATATGTGTCAGAGCTCATTAGCATCTTACAATTATCCCTATTTATTCATTTTATTGGTGTTTAGTATGTGTCAGACACTTTAAGTCGATGATGAGATTTAGAGTTTTAAAAATGTGGCTGAGGCTTTTTCCCCCACAGTGACTGTACCAATTTACAATCACATGGACCATGCTCCAGGCTTTCTCTTCCCTCCACATCCTCGCCAGCACCTGTTATTTATTTATATTTTGATGACAGCCATTCTGAGAGGAGTGAGGATTTACTTCTTCATGACTTTCATTGGCATTTCCCAGATTAGTGATGTTGAGTTTTGTGTTTCTTTAATTTTTTTTGAAAAAAGAAATGTTTTTGTTGACATTAGAGGGAGAGGAAGGAAAAGGGAGAGAGATTGAAACAACAATGAGGGAAAACCATCATATCCATGGGCTGACTCCTGCACACCCCCTCCTTGGATCAAGCCTGCCACCCTGGCATCTGCCCTGCCCTGGAATGTCACCAGCGATCTCTTGGTGCAATGGACCAAGGACTCCATCTACTGAACCGCACTGGCTAGGCCTATGTCTTTGTTTTAAATAGGAAGAAACTGAGAGGCCTTCAGTTGACTTCCCTACCTTTTTATAGGCTTGGGTTAATTGTGTGCTCATACCTAAACCAGGAAGTGGTAAACTAGTGACTCTGAGGAGCTTACTATAATCATTTTTCCTGTTTGAAGTTAGGGAGATAATACTAGCTTCTTTGTGTATCAGGACAGTGAATGTCCATATCGAGTTGTGGTTCTCCAGCAAGAATGAAAACTAAGGTCGAGAGCCAGAAATACTTACTGCAGGGATTCATTGGAGTTTTGATCAGAAGAGGAACAAGATTAGATTTGATGAGGGCCCTCTCATTGTGGTATGAAACAGGAATCACCAACCCTTCTCTGCAAAGGGCCTGATTTTAGTCCATGTGGTCTGACATATCTACTCAAGGCTGCCATTGTAGTGTGAGAGCAGTCCTAGAGAATCTGTAATGAGTAGGCAGGGCTGTGTTCCAGTGAGACTTTATTTGTAAAACCAGTTGGCAGCTTATATTTGTCCTGTGGACCTTAGTTTACTAACACCTCATGTGGAGGATAGATGGAAGGGAATCATATAAAAAGCCTGGGAGACAAAGGGCAGTTGACAGTAGCAAAATAAAGCAGAGACAGTAGAGAGGTTGAGTTCATATGATTGTGGTGATGATTGCATGTAAAGATTTAGTCGGGAGGGAGAATTCTAAGGTGCTTCATAGGTTCCCAGGTGGTGCACTGGCATTTAGATTGGACATGAAGAATAGGACTTCATCAGATGAGCAGAAAAGAGCAACAGTTCAACAGGAAAGACCGGTTTTTTTTCAATACAGGTTGAATTTAATGATTATCTATGGATATCCCTACATTTTGGATACAATTTCTTTTATTACTTGACTTATCCTATCAACAACTGCCTTCAATAGGTGAGCCATGATTTGATTTCAATAAGAAAAAAATGATTAGGAATAAATAAAAACAACTCTGTAATCCTTAGAATGTTCTTTAGTATACCATATATGATAATTACTGTTCTTTTAGAGTTATCCCAGTAACTTAATTGATTCACAACTGTTGTACAAAGGAATTAAACCTTGTTTAGTTGGAGAAAATTGTCAGTGTGATGTCTTCATTTCCTTTATAGAAAGTTTGATACCGTAGAACATGTTATCAGTCATTAGAATTCTGTAATTCCTATTGTGACTAAATAGGAATGTTGCTTATTTCACATTATTTTCTGACATCAGTGTTTGATTTATCCCTTTCATGTCTTTATTCCAATAGCTATAAATCTACAGGAAAGTCCAGAAAAAGCACGGACCAAAACCAAACCAATGAGAGGTATTCTGTGAAATCAACTTCTGTATTCTAATCATGTCTAACACATCAATCCAAATAATATTTTCACATACGCAATTTTATTAGAGGTTCCAAAACCCACCCCTAGGTTTGGTTATTCACTAGAAAACTTTACAGGACTCAGCATATAGTGGTGCTCATTCCTGAGATTTATTACAGTGAAAAGACTGGAGAAAAATCAGCAAGGAGTAAAGGTGTGTGTGACAACATGTTGAGGACAGCAGGCAGAACCTTCCTTGAGCCCTCTCCCTGTGGAGTTACCAGGATGTGCTTAGATATTCCAGTGTCAAATTCTGACAACTCATGTGAAATATGTCCTCTACCAGTCTTGTTAGACTCAATGAGAGGTTTTTTAGGCATCTTCCCCATAGCATGGACTAAAATTTTATATTCCCAGAAGGAAAGAAAGTGTGCAGTATTAACTCCATTGGTTTTAAAAGGTGTTTAGACACAAGGGGCCATTCTTCTCAGTTAGGAAAAGGTGGAAATCCTCCCCCGCTTTAGGTTTTCAGATACCAACTGAAGGGTAGCTATTTAAGCAGGACTTTCTAAGGATAGCCGACTTAGGCCTGCTGTAGCAGGGAGTACATTATTTTGAACAAAAATTAATAAGTTACATTTTTAGAGCAGTTTTAGGTGCACAGTAAAATTGAGCAGAAGGTATAGAGTGCTCATAAACTACACAATTGCAAACATACACAGCCTTATTCATTTTTTTTAATTTTTTTATTATTAGTTAAGGTATTACAAATGTGTCCTCATCCCCCCCCATTAACACCCAACCTCCCCTCCACCCCCGCCCGCCCCGCACATTCATGCTCCGATCCCCCTGCTGTCCATGTCCATTGGTTTGGCTTATATACATGTATACAAGTCCTTCGGTTGATCTCTTCCCCTTACCCCCGCCCTCCCCTACTTTCCTTCTGGGGATTGATAGCCTGATCGCTGTTTCTCAGTCTTTGGGTCTGTCCCTTTTCATCAGTCTATGTTGTTCTCTATAATCCACAAATGAGTGAGATCATGTGGTATTTATCTTTCTCTGACTGGCTTATTTCACTTAGCATAATGCTCTCCAGTTCCTTCCATGCTGTTGCAAAAGGCAAGAGTTCCTTTTTTTTTTACCGCAGCATAGTATTCCATTGTGTATATGTACCACAGTTTTCTAATCCACTCATCTGATGGGCACTTAGGCTGTTTCCAAATCTTAGCTATGGTGAATTGTGCTGCTGTGAACATAGGGGTGCATATATCCTTTCTGATTGGCGTTTCTGGTTTCTTGGGATATATTCCTAGAAGTGGGATCACAGGGTCAAATGGGAGTTCCATTTTCAGGTTTTTGAGGAAACTCCATACTGTTCTCCACAGTGGCTGCACCAGTCTGCATTCCCACCAGCAGCGCAGAAGAGTTCCTTTTTCTCCACATCCTCTCCAACACTTGTTGTTTGTTGATGATAGCCATTCTGACAGGTGTGAGATGATAACGCATTGTCGTTTTGATTTGCATCTCTCGTATAATTAGTGACTTTGAGCATGTTTTCATATGTCTTTCAGCCTTCCATATGTCCTCTTTTGAAAAGTGTCTATCTGGGTCCGTTGCCCATTTTTTTTTATTGGATTGTTTATCTTCCTTTTGTTAAGTTTCATTAGATCCCTGTAAATGTTGGAAATTAAACCCTTATCGGTGGTATCATTGGCAAATATGTTCTCCCATGTAGTGGGTCTTCTTATTGTTTTGTTGATGGTTTCCTTTGCTGTGCAAAAGCTTTTTATTTTGATGTAGTCCCATTTGTTTATTTTCTCTTTAGTTTCCATTGCCCTAGGAGCATTATCAGAGAAGAAATTCCTTCGGCATATGTTTGCGATTTCGCTGCCTGTGGATTTCTCTAGTATTTTTATGGTTTCCCGTCTTATGTTTAAGTCTTTTATCCATTTTGAGTTTATTTTTGTGTATGGTGTGAGTTGGTGGTCTAGTTTCATCTTTTTGTATGTATCTGTCCAATTTTCCCAACACCATTTATTGAAGAGACTGTCTTGACTCCATTGTATGCTCTTGCCTCCTTTGTCAAATATTAATTGGGCATAGTGGTTTGGGTCTATTTCTGGGGTCTCTATTCTATTCCATTGATATATATGTCTGTTCTTGTGCCAGTACCAAGCTGTTTTAAGAACAGTGGCTTTGTAATACAGTTTGATATCTGGTATTGAGATCCCACCTACTTTGTTCTTTCTCAGGATTGCTGCAGCTATTCGGGGTCTTTTTTTTATTCCAGATGAATTTTTGGAATGTTCGTTCTAGATTTGTGAAACATGCCATTGGTAATTTAATGGGGATTGCATTGAATCTATAAATTGCTTTGGGTAGTATGGACATTTTGATGATGTTGATTCTACCAATCCATGAACACGGTATATTCTTCCATCTGTTTATGTCTTCCTCTATGTTTTTTTTTCAGTGTCCTGTAGTTTTTGGCATATAAGTCTTTTACCTCCTTAGTTAAGTTTATTCCTAGGTATTTTAATTTTAATTTTTTTGGTGCAATGGTAAATGGGATTGATTCTGTAGTTTCACTTTCTGTAAGTTCACTATTGGTGTAAAGAAATGCCATGGATTTCTTAGCATTAATTTTGTATCCTGCTACATTGCCGAATATATTTATTAAGTCTAAAAATTTTTTGATGGAGTCTTTAGGGTTCTGTATGTACAGTATCATGTCATCTGCAAATAAGGACAGTTTTACTTCTTCTTTTCCAATCTGGATGCCCTTTATTTCTTCTTGTTGTCTGATCGCAACGCCTAGTACTTCCAGTACTATGTTGAACAGGAGTGGTGAGAGGGGGCATCCCTGTCTTGTTCCTGTTTTTAGGGGGAATGGTTTTAGTTTTTGCCCATTGAGTATGATGTTTGCTGTGGGTTTGTCATATATGCCTTTTATTATGTTGAGGTATGGTCCCTCAATTCCTATCTTACTGAGAGTTTTGATCAAGAAAGGGTGTTGGATTTTGTCAAATGCTTTCTCCGCATCAATTGATATGACTATGTGGTTTTTTTCTCTCAATTTGTTTATGTGATGTATCACATTTATTGATTTGCGGATATTGTTCCATCCTTGCATCCCTGGGATAAATCCTACTTGGTCATGGTGTATGATCTTTTTGATGTACTGCTGGATCCGATTTGCTAGGATTTTGTTGAGGATTTTGGCATCTATGTTCATGAGGGATATTGGCCTATAATTCTCTTTCATTGTATTGTCTTTATCTGGTTTTGGGATTAGGGTGATGTTGGCTTCATAGAATGAGCTGGGAAGTGTTCCTTCCTCTTGGATCTTTTGACATAGTCTGAGGAGGATAGGTTTTAGGTCTTCCTTGAATGTTTGGTAAAACTCCCCTGTGAAGCCATCTGGCCCCGGGCTTTTGTTTGCTGGAAGCTTTTTGATTACTTCTTCGATTTCCTCCATAGTTATTGGCCTATTGAGATTTTAGATTCTTTCTGGTTAAGTTTTGGAAGGTTGTATTTTTCTAGGAATATGTCCATTTCCTCCAGGTTGTCTAGTGTGTTGGAGTAGAGTTGTTCATAGTATTTTCTAACAATCCTTTGTATTTCTATGGGGTCTGTTGTTATTACTCCTCTTTCATTTCTGATTTTGTTTATTTTGGTCCTCTCTCTTTGTTTCTTGGTGAGCCTGGCTAGAGGTGTATCAATCTTGTTTATCCTTTCAAAGAACCAGCTCTTGGTTTTGTTGATCTTTTGTATTGTTTTTTTGGTCTCTATGTCATTTATCTCCGCTCTGATCTTTGTTATTTCCTTCCTTCTGCTTACAGTGGGCTTTTTTTGTTGCTCTCTTTCTAACTCTTCAAGCTGTAGAGTTAGGTCATTTATTCTCATTGTTTCTTGTTTCTTGCAGTAGGCTTGTAGAGCTATGAATTTCCCTCTCAAGACTGCTTTTGCTGTGTCCCATAGGTTTTGGATTGTTGTGTTTCGTTGTCATTTGTTGCCATGATGCTTTTTATTTCTTCTTTGATCTCACTGGTAACCCAGTCATTGTTTAATAGCATGCTATTTAGTCTCCATGTGTTTGATTTTTCTGGATTGTTTTTGTTGTAGTTGATTTCCAGTTTTATGGCTTTGTGGTCTGAGAAGTTGTTTGATATGATTTCAATTTTCTTGAATTTGAAGAAACTTTGTCTGTGACCCAATATATGGTCTATCTTTGAAGATGACAAATGTGCACTTGAGGAGAATGTATATTCTGTGGCTTTGTGTTGAAATGCTCTGAAGATGTCAATTAATTCCATCTGATCTAGTGAGTCATTTAGGATTGATGTTTCTTTGCTGAGTTTCTGTTTAGAGGATTTGTCCAGTGGTGATAATGGGGTGTTAAGGTTCCCTACTATGATTGTATTGCTGTCAATCTCTCCCTTGATCTTCTCCAGAAGATTTCTTACGTATTTGGGTGCTCTTATATTGGGTGCATATATATTTACCAGAGTTATTTCTTCTTGTTGGACTGCTCCCTTTAGTATTATGAAGTGGCCTTCTTTATCTCTTTTTATGTCCTTCACTTTGAGATCTAATTTGTCAGATATAAGTATTGCTACCCCGGCTTTTTTTTCCACTTCCATTGGCCTGAAAAACCTTTTTCCATCCCTTCACCATCCGTCTGTGTGCGTCTTTTTTATGAGGTGGGTTTCCTGTAGAGAGCAGATGTATGGGTTATGTTTTCTTATCTACTCATTTACCCTATGCCTTTTGACTGGGGAATTTAATCATTTACATTTAAAGTTATTATTGATAGAAACTTCTTAGTCGCCATTTTTGTTCTTTACCGCTGCGTTCCTTCTTTGTTTCCTATTTTTTCTATTTACAGCAGACCCTTTAGCATTTCTTGCATTGCTGGCTTGGTTGTAATAAACTCCCGTAGACCGTTTTTGTCTGTGAAGCTCCTGATTTGACCCTCAATTTTGATTGATAGCCTCGCTGGGTACAGTATTCTTGGATTCAGACCCTTCTTTGCATGACTTTGTATATTTCATTCCATTCCCTTCTTGCCTGAGGTGTTTCTGTTGAGAAATCAGTCGCTAGTCTGATTGGGGATCCTTTGTAGGTAACTTTCTGTCTCTCTCTGGCTGCTTTTAAGATTCTTGCTTTGTTGTTGGTGTTTGCCAATTTAATTATTATGTCCCTTGGTGTCGGTCTTTTCGGGTTCATTTTGTTTGGGACTCTGTGAGCTTCTTGGATTTGTGTGAGTTTTTTCTTCCCTATATCAGGGAAATTTTCTGTTACTATTTTTTCAAACAGGTTTTCTATTCCTTGCTCAGTTTCCTCTCCTTCTGGAACCCCTATTATTCGGATGTTGTTTTGTTTAGCGTTGTCCCAGAGTTCTCTTAGGCTCTCCTCCTGCTTTTTAATTTTCTTTTCTAGAAGCTGTTCTGTTTGGGTATTTTTTCCTACCTTGTCTTCTAGCTCGCTGATTCGGTCCTCTGCTTCTTCTAGTCTAATGTTGATGCTTTCTATTGAGTTCTTTATAGCAGTGATGTCATTTTTCATTTCTTCTTGGTTTCTCTTCATTTCCTCTTGGTTCTTCTTCATTTCCTCTTGGTTCCTACATATATTGTTGAATTTGTCTTCCATTTTTTTTCATCCACCTTATGGCCATTTCTCTAAATTCTTTCTCTGGCAGGTTGCTTGCCTCCATTGCCTCCATTTCGTTTACTTCCTTTTCTGATGATGCCTGTTTTTCTTTCATATGTGGGTTGGTTCTTTGTTTCACCATGATCTCTCTTCTCCAGGTGTTTGGTTATGTAGTTCTCTCTCTGCTGTGTTGATTTAAAGGCACAAAATACAACACAACAAGGCACAACGTACAAGGCACTGAACAAAATGTACTCACGATATTAATAACCCCAAATAAAGGTGACCACCCGAGCGAGGAGAATTAGGGCATAAAGAAGGTAAAAGAGAAAAATATTAAAGAGAAAAGGAAAAAACAAAAAGGAGTGCCGAAGTGAGATTGGGAAAAGGGAGAGAAGAAAAAAACAAACAGACAAAAAAAAAGTAAGAGGAAGAATGAAATAGAGGTGGGGAAGAGGCTATTTGTATGGGGAGAAAACTCTAAGAGAACCACAACTAATCTCAATGAATTCCGGCAGCAGATCCCTGGAGATTAATACAAACTACAAACAACCACTGATATCAAGCAAGGCAAGGGAAAACAGAAACACAAAAATAACCAGAGAAAGAAAAAATAAGCAAAACAGAAAAATGAAAATGAAAAACAAAACAATCTCCCAAACAAGCATAAAAAAACCTAATATACTCAAGATCAAGCAAACACTAGCAAAATGACAGAGAGAGAGAGAAAAAAAAATTGGATAGTGAAGAAAGATAAGAGAGAGGTGTATATGGATTTAGAGCAAGGGATTGGAAATTAGATATATAAGTAGGGTGAAATTTAGACACTGGGTATAAAGAAGGAATAGGGAAAATCTAAAGTAGGAATAGGGTAAGAGAAACAGGACAGCAAAAGGGGAAAAGTGAGGAAGGGAGTTTTGGCTTAAGGGTAAATGTGAGATAGAGAGAAATGATGCTAAAGGAACGATGAAAATAGAGTGTAGGACACTAATCCCAAAATAAAATAAAGAAAAATAAAAAATAAATAAAAAATAAAATGACACTTGAAAAAATGGTAAAATGATAGCAATAATACTGGTTAAAAAATGTGGTAATTAAAAAGGTAAAATCAAGTGATGAAAAAAAATTAAAAAAATAAAATAGGTTCTTAATGAAATGGTGAAAAAAGAATGAAAAGAAATATAAAAATATGCAGTAGTGAAGGTGCTTCAGATCTTCTACTCTTCTTTTTGGCACGTCTTAGTCCTGCCAGGCATTCAGGAGGATGTTGAATTTCCCTGCGATACACTGTCCCTCCGTGCCGTAAACCACAGTCCTGATTTTAAGGCAGGTTGTATTTGTTTACCAGACTACCTTTATTTGTCATCACAGAAGAGACAGTTCGTGGAAATGCCTCTGGGTGGCAGTGTGTATGGATTGACCTCCAAGGTTATAAGTCCTCTCTATCAGTAGGGTTTTTTTTCTCTATGGTACTTGAAACTGATTTGGGAAAGTCCACTGCCCAGAGCTGGTTCTTTAATGCTTACTGCCCGCTCTGTTTGCCGGGCTCCCCAAAAAGAACTTTCCCCTACAGGCTCTGCGAATGACCCCAACTGGGGAATCCCATGCACTGGGTTTAATAATCAAATGCACGGATCTAAGGGGAACTGTAACAAGAGCCTGATACTCTGTGTGAATTCGCAAGCCTCCACCTTCCAGGTCTGCACACAGTCTCCGCGCGCCAACTCGCCCCTGGCACCAAGCAGCCGGGACACTGGCAAAGTCCAAGGCTGCTTTTTTACATCCAGTCCAGCTATGGGCTTATTTTTAGCGTTCCCTTCTGCCAGCAGCCCTGTGGGGCCCCTTCCCCACTCACGGATCACGCTGGTCCCAAAGGCCGCGGACTGTGGGGCGCAGATTTCACCCCGCGCACGCGCAGTAGCTCGGTCCTCTCTCCAACCCGAACTGCAAACTGCACCTTTAGGGGAAGTCTAACCTTTCCGTGAGAAGAAGCAGTGCTCATCTGAGTTCATGCAGTCACGCTGCTTGAGATCCTCTGTTTCAAGGTTAGAAGCTGGTCTCTGGATGCCGGCAATAGCTACCCAAGATGGCGCAGTCTCCTCTGTTGAGCTGGCGCACCGAGAGAGGTTTCAGCCGCAGTCTCCAACCATGCTTTTTTTTCTGGGAGTTCTCGGTCTTTCCCAGCCTCAGACAATCTCTCAGCTGCAAATCCTCTGCCTATTCGGGCTGTATGTTACCCATTTCAGCTGCTCACCCTTATCTGCTCCAGGACAAGGCACAGGACACGTCCGTTTATACCTCCGCCATTTTCTCCCTCTACCTTACTCATTTTTGGTAATAATTTATTTTTATTAATTTCAGAGAGAAAGGGATAAAGAGGCATAGAAAGAAACATCAATTATGAGATGGAATTATTGATAGGATGTCTCCTCACACACCACACCGGGTATTGAGCCACAACCCAGGCATGTGACTCTACTGGGAATCAAACCTTAACCTCCTGGTTCCTAGGTCAATGCTCAACGACTGAGCCACACAGGCCTGGTGGCTTGTTCATTTTTGACCTCGAGCAACAGTGAAGTATATTTATTACAATGAATGAATGTGCACTGACTCATCATTATCAACTAAAGTCCTTAAATTACAGTAAGGTTCACTCTTGGTATTGTGCATGCTATAGATTGTGACAAATGCATGAAAGCACATACCCACCATTAGAATGTAGAATCATATCATCCTAGTGGCCCTGCACACAAATCTGTGCGTGAGTAGCTCGCTTCTGCGTGCCTCAGCTGGACACCTTGCCCACAAATGTTGGTAGCTCTCTGCTGCGCGTAATTGCTGCCCCACTCTCCTGTAGCTCTCCGCTTGTTGCCCCAATCTCCTGGAGCTCCCCACCACTTGTAGATTGGTTGTGACTTTATGGTATCATGGCTAATTTGCATATTCCTCTATTATTATATTAGATAGTACGCTTCACTATCACAAAAATCTTCTGTGCTCTGCTTATTCATCCTGCACTTTTCCCTAACCTCTGGAAACTACTGATCTTTTTTACTGTCTCCCTAGATTTGCCTTTTCCTGAATGTTGTGTAGTTGGAATCACACAGTGGGTATCTTTTTGAATATTTAAAAAATGAATTCCAAGGTAATTGGATGTAGTTGCCCAAGAGGTTCTGTGGCCTTCGTTGTTGTTTTTCATTAACATAGGATCTGTTGACATATGCCATATAAGCTGAAAGAGAATGATTTCTATTTGCATGTTAAATCTACTGGGAAGGGATAAGAAAGATGACCTCACACACGATTGCAGAGCACTAACAATTGGACCGCCCTGCTCTACGAGATGGGTCCAGAGAGACTCTCCCAATTAAAGGAGACAGCCTCAAGTAGTTCAACTTTATACACCGGGAATCACAAAGTCTTTTTTACCTACATTCCAATTGGAAATGGAGCCAGAGAGAATTTGTTTACTATATTTTACTGTGCTGCAATGTGTATTTTACTGTATTTTACTGTGCCTCACGACAATGTTTCCTTATCATAGGAGTGTTTCATCCTGGACTAGCTAGTCTGCACCTACTAGTAAGAGCTGGAGAATTTGTATTGTGTTAGGGAAAAATAAGTATACTCTCCTCTAACTGCTCCTAATGGCAGAAGCCAGAAAACTTAAGCTATTTAAGTTTGACATGTTAGTCTATAGTTCTGTTCTCACTAACAATAATATTTTCTGTCAGTCTGATGGGGTTTGGTTAGGATTATTGTTCCTTGTATATAGCAGTGCTCAAGTAAGTATCAAATTTTGATAGACCCCATTTTCTTTTCCTTTTTTAGTTGTCTATGTTTAAAAAGAGAAAGTAAATGTTCTTAATGCATTAGTGGCCTACAATAATATTTACTCTAGTATAGTCTTCAGGTGCGGTCCCAAAGTTACACTTTCTAGCAATGCATCAATTCAGTACTTTTAAAGTCCTGTATTCTTATTGTTTTAAAATATATTTTACGTTTTTTTTTTTTAAATAGTGAGTGATGTCTCTAAAGAAGACTCTTTAAGCAGGTAGGATTTTATGGATTTTTCAAAATTATATGCTCACTAAGAAAATGCAGAGAAAAGAAACTAACATTTCTAAAGTGTTCTACTGTGGGCTATACCCTATACCAGTGGTTGGCAAAGCACGGCTCACGAGCCACATGCGGCTCTTTGGCCCCTTTAGTGTGGCTCTTCCACAAAATACCATGTGCAGGCACACACGTACAGTGCAATTGAAAATTGGTGGCCCACGCTCAGAAGTCGGTTTTCGGCCTGGGGGAGTTGATTTTGAAGAAGTGGCCTTAGAAGAAGTGGGGGGTGTCAGTTGGTTGGGCGAAGGGAGACAGGGTGCAGGGGGGCCACATGATATGCACCAGGGGGGAGGCGCTTGTGATTCATGTACAAGTTGAGTGAGCTAGTCAGTCAGCAGTCTCATGGTGCAGTGGTTAGTGCTAATCCCATCTGCAAATGGTGTGAGGGTGACAAAAGATAGAGGAAACAAGTATACCAGACGAGTGTGGATAGGGAAGTTGGAAGGGGTAGACCTCAGGGAATGTACTTCAATCAGACTGAGGATGTTTTTAACAAAGGCCAGCTTAGGAGTACCCTAATTTAGTTAATCACAATGTACCTACCTATATAGTTTAAGTTTGAAAAATTTGGCTCTCAAAAGAAATTTCAATCATTGCACTGTTGATATTTGGCTCTGTTGAGTAATGAGTTTGCCGACCACTGGTCTAGGAGGCCCAGTTAGTCTAAGCCAGCGGTTCTCAACCTGTGGGTCGTGAACAATGAAAATACATCCTGCATATCAGATATTTACATTATGATTCATAACAGTAGCAAAATTACAGTTATGAAGTAGCATCGAAAATAATTTCATGGTTGGGGGTCACCACAACATGAGGAACTGTATTAAAGGGTCATGGCATTAACCCTTAGCATTTATCTTACTCTCCTAGACAATTGTAGTGGTAAATAGGACCTTGTTTTTGCCACCAAAGCTTCTATGGCCCATCTCAGTTAGCTATGGCCACAGAACCAAGTTTATCTAAGCAAGCCTTCATGGGGCAAGTGTTTTTAGTAAAAAGATATGAATTCTTCCTGAAACTAATTGTTTATTTGTTAGTAAAGACTATCTCTGTATAGGTTATGTAATGTTAATTATATTCAGCATCTAATTAGGGGATATTTCTAATTGATTTTCCTATTTCCCGACTTCCCAGTCTTGTTTTCCCAGTCTCATTGGCCAAATTGTATGAAGTTTTGCCTTTTTTTCCTAGAGTCCTTTGTTTGTCTACCTTAACTTTTCCTGATTTTTTGAACGTTCTTCTCTCCTTTTCTTGGTGTTTCTTTCATTGTGTTATTTTTTCCACTTCGTCCAGCTCTGGTGTTCTCCATTTTTATGTAGACAGAATCTAAGGCAGGTAGAATTGCAGGAGTTTAAGGAAGCCTAGCAATTAATTAATCAAAACACCCTTTAGTACTGCAACTTCTGATTAACACACTGACCAAGTGGTGGATCTTCCTTTAAATCTTCCCCTAAGTCAGATTAGTGACCTCAGCAGAGTTTCTTATCTGTGAGAGGACTTGAAATGAGCAATACCCAAGTGGGATAGGAGGTGGCCTTTCCCCCCCTTCATTTTAGCCGTGGAGGGAATGTACACAGATGAACACTTCAGCACGTAAATGGTCAACTCTAGACAGACAAACAGGGTATTCACTTGGGGAATATATCAAGTTAGCTGTTTCAATAACATAATTGAAGAGGCTGAGGGTGAAGTGACCTCTGTGTTATATACATAGCTCCCATGCTTGCAGGATATAATGAGTTCACAAATACAGTCAGGTTTCTTCTACAGCAAGGTACTGATGTCTTTTCTCAAGAGAACTGTGGGTAGATGGCAGAAGGATAAGTATTTGTTAGTGGTTTTAATTTATAAGTGATTGTTTTAAAATGCTAGTAATCAATAAATTAAGGTATAATCATTTCACTGTTACTTTTTTTTTCTGAATTAAAGAGTCACATTTATTGCAATCTGGGATTAGGAGGGAGCCATGCACTCTAAATCTCAAAGTCTCACTGTTACTTTTTTTAAAAAATATATTTTATTAATTTTTTACATAGAAGAAGGGAGAGGGCTAGAGAGTTAGAAACATCGATGAGAGAGAATCATTGATCAGCTGCCTCTTGGACACCCCCATTGGGGATGTGCCCGCAGCCAAGGTACATGCCCTTTACCAGACATGAACCTGGGACCCTTGAGTCCGCAGGCCAATGGTCTATCCACTGAGGAAACCAGTCAGGGCCTCACAATTACTTTTTATGTAACAACTGAGAATTCATAGTTGGCTTCTGGCAGTTTGGGGATGCCAGTCAGTTACTCTAGGTCAGTGGTCGGCAAACTGCGGCTCTCGAGCCACATGTGGCTCTTTGGCCCCTTGAGTGTGGCTCCTCCTAAGCCTTAGGAGTACCCTTATTAAGTTAATCACAATGTACCTACCTATATAGTTTAAGTTTAAAAAATTTGGCTCTCAAAAGAAATTTCAGGCGTTGTACCAGTGATATTTGGCTCTGTTGACTAATGAGTTTGCCGACCACTGGTCTAAGTCATCAGCTGGAAAAAATCCAGGGGCTCAGCTATTTCGAAGAAGCAATGGGCCAAATACTTTATCTCAGAACTTTTAAGATTTCTACCCATTTCATTCCAAGTAGGACCACTATGCATGAGGTTAAAAATCTCAGCTCTGATTTCTCTAACTAGTTATTTGGGGTCTTGAAGCGTTCACTGTAGTTTCGGGGGCTATCTCCTGAACAAAGGGCCTTGAAAGGACTGACTCCATCCTGTCCCTCACCCTCCATCTGAACCATAGGAACTCCATCCTGTTCCCATAACCTCCATTTTCTAAGAACTGCCATTTAAAAATTTCCACTAAACAGGAATGGTCCTTTGTTCTGTTAATTCCAGGAAGTAAGTAAACCAGATATCCTCCCTGATAGAAGTAACTCTGCTCTTTCTAGCTTCTGTAAGCACGCTTGTTCGAATAATGGGGAAAATAAGACATTTTTGGGGGAGGGGTTAGCAATCTGAATCTGTGCCAGGAACCTAATGCATATCCTTGTTAGCCTATAGTCTAGTCCAGCCTTGGGCAAACTTCGGCCCGCGGGCTTGAAATGAATAAAACTAAAAAAAAAAAAAAAGGACCGTACCCTTTTATGTAATGATGTTTACTTTGAATTTATATTAGTTCACACAAACACTCCATCCATGCTTTTGTTCCGGCCCTCTGGTCCAGTGTAAGAACCCATTGTGGCCCTCGAGTCAAAAAGTTTGCCCACCCCTGCTCTAGTCACTGATCCCTCTTAATTATCTGGCCCTGCAAGACGCTCTGCCAGAGTGGGGGTCTGGTCTGTCCTTGGTTCCTCCCATGCCAGGTGTCTACTGTTTATCTGAGCTGTGCTCAAAGCTGAAAGCTTTCTGCAAGATATCTGCTAAGCACACTGCCCACATTCCAGCACATGCATTTGTTTGTTTGTTTGTTTGTTTGTTTGTTTATTTGTTTGTTTGTTTTTGCCTTTATAGGCTACCCCTAACTAAGTTCATTCAGGGCCTCAAGAATTTGAGAGACCCAAGTCCTCCTATGGCCGCTGGCTTTTGAAATAAAGACTCCAAATTCAGCTCTCTGATTATGGCCTCTTCTGGTTAGCTCACTGAATTTCCAATATAACACTCCTATACCCTCCCTTGAATTTTTCAGGAGCATAAAAGATTCCCTAAGTCCAGATAGACAATTTTCTCTTACAAGTCAGATAGAGATGTAAAAAACAATATTCTAATTTTTATGTTGGTTCCATTGATTCTATTGCTACTGAGTTGCCATTGAAACCCATCACATAATCATGATTGATCTTAGCTCCCAGCTTGGCCTTGCTGATCCAGATTCCTGAGTCTTCATGTCAACTCACACTTGGACTTGGGGGGTCTCACCTTTTTTTTAGTTTAAATACATATACTTTGTATGCTTAGCCACTACTGCAATTCCCAGCACCCTATTCTGGCAGCTGGGCCTCCTAGCTCCTGCCACCCACAGCCTCCCTCACACACTGGAAAGCTTATGTGCAGCTCACTTCTCAGCCCAGGTCTCTGGGGATGAGTTATCTTTTGAGCTTCGTGGGGTTTTCTGCTTTGTTTTGTTTTTCTGCTAGCAGGTGTTACTTACAACAATCCTAAGCTGCCAAAGAGATTCAAATAATGACACAGGAAAAAATGAGAAGATCTTTCTCCTTTGTTACTATATCTATACCGAAGGTCACTTTATACCCTGTGGAGCATCTTTGTTTCGGTAGTGGAAGGCCCCTTGTCGCTTTCTCAGAGTAGTAAGCACCAGATTTCCTGAGGTTCCATAATTGAGGTTGGCCCCTCAGTGATCTCTTTGCCATAATAATGAAACTTCCCCAAGTGATTTGAATTTACCTCGGGTTTCAAAATATTTTAAATTATGCCTCACATGGAAGCCAGTCAACAGAAAGCTCTGAGTCAAAAGTAGGTTATTGGCCCTTAAAATTGCTAAGGGCCCATCCATGACCCCTAAATATCCATGGGTGGCCAGTAGGATTGCATCTTCCAACCCAATTGGGGATGGACAGGGAGATTAAGCATCGTTCTCATAAAGATTTGCTGGGTCACAGATTGAGTAGGTAGAGAAGGGGTAGTCTTAGTCCAGGCCAGGTCCTGACCTTTATCCGTTTTCTGTGGTTGGTATGATTTGCTACAAAAAGAAGGGAGCATTGTGTTATCTGACTTCATGAGGTAATATATTTGTACATAAATTCAGTTACCAGTTATGTAGCAGATGAGATGCCCTGAAATACAGACCCAAATCTGAGTACAGGTAATAAACAGACTTAATAACATTTTCTGAAATCTGCAACATTTAGTAACCATGACAAGTTCACATTGGGTTTTATTTGGGATTCAAAATAGTTTCAACAAATAAATCATAACCAGCTTTTTTCTTTGCTTTATTGTTTTTCTGAGCATAACTTTTGCTGTATTATCTCAATTGATCCTCCTTAACCTTCTGAAATAAATAATAAGATTCTTATTTTGTAGTGGAGGACCTTGAGCCACACAAAGACCTATTGGTTATAGAATTAGGACGTGTGAGTTTAAGACATTTGTGATTATGTCTAGCTAACTCTAGTTAATTCACTGAACTATACTGCCCCCATATCATGACTGTTATACCTTATGTTTTTTCATTACACACTTCATAAAACAGTTGTATAACTTACACACTTAAAGTGTATGGAATAATTGAAGTTTTAACATTAGTGCTATATTGTATGAAATATTCTAAGAATTTTTTTGTATTTGGAGAATATTTTTATGTTAATATTAAGAAAGTAATATTACTTATCACCATTTTTTTCTGCACAGCAAGCAACAACCAACTTCTAAACCTAAAGAAAAAAAGGAACCCACAAAATCTGAAAGTTACTCTCCTGGTAAGATTTCTGATAATGACTTTGTCTTGGTGCTCCTACCATAGATGAAGTAAGAGTAGGGAAGTTTTGATAACGAAAGTGCAGGGAAAAAATACCAATGTGTATGTTGCAAGTATAGTTTTTCTTTATCTCTTTCTTAATGGAATAGTAATCAGTATTATTAACAAAGTTACTTGTAGGTAATTTAAAATCTGGGCAACATGGTTTGCAAAGACGTTCATTTATTTAGTTCTGACCCCTAAAATCCCACATTATATCTTTGTGTTCAAAAGAAAAAAGATGTTAAGATGCTGTATGTTTCCTCTATATTCACATTATCCCAAACTGCACTTGTTCTGAAAAGGAATCTTTAGTTTTAACTGTGAATGGATTATATTTAGTAAATGAATATTTGTTATTGCATAGTGATTTGTGCACCAAAAAAAAGAAAGTCACTATAACTAGGAACTCAACAATGCTTTCCTGGTAGCACAAACAGATGGCCAACAGTAAGAGCTACAACACTTAGCTTGTGTGTAAGATTCCTTATGACATTGTTTTGCAAAGACATCTACCCATAGTTCTGAACTCAAAAAGGCAATGCTTGTTGACCTTGAAGTTACTCATAATCTGAGAGAAGTGTTACTGGTTTATTTCTCTGTTTTTCTAAACTAAATTTTCAAAGAAAATGTCAAAATTCAGTTATTCATTTTTCAGCTGAATGGTCTGCCATTTAACTTTCAGGTGTCTTTCAGGTACTAAGTGTTATTCTGATGTCGCCAAATTGGAACATTTCAAAAACAGTCATTGCCCTTTAAGATCATGTGAACTTCATTTTAATTTCCATGATTTGCTATACTTTATTTAGTGCTTACTGGGTACCAGATTTCATTAGGGTTTTACAATTTCCTTGTTTATTCATTTTATTGGAGTTTAGTATGCACCAGCCCCTTTAAGTCTATGATGAGAATTCAAGTTTTTAAAATGTTGGTTAAGCTTTGGCTGGGTTTCTCAGTTGCTGAAAGCATTGTCCCTGATATGTCAAGGTTGTGGATTTGATCCCTGGTCAAATACCAGACTGATCCAATGAGTGCATAAATAAGTATAATTACAAACCAGGGTTCCTATCTGTCTCTCTATCTTTAATCAATTTTTAAACAGTTCAAAACAATGTGGATGGGTTTTAGAGTAAGCATGCAGACCACAAAGAAGTTTTCCAGGTAAAGGGGCAGGAGGGGTGATGTTTGAATGGAGATATTTCTATTATGATTATACCGTTCGCAGCAGAAAGGGCAGTGCAAGGGCTAAGATGCACAAGTGAATGTTGCGGGAATAATGAGCAGTACAGTTTCAGCGGTGCGACCTGTGTGCTATGGGAATGGTTGGTAATGGGTGAGTGTCTAGCTAAGGCAGGCTTAGGAAAGTTTTTACTACCACAAGAGTGGTCTAGAGCTTATTCTCCAGGCCTTGGGAAATTTCTCAGATAGGATGCTTTTAGCTTCGGGATTAGGTGGCCTAATTAACAGAGGCGGAAACAGTAGAAACCAGGAATGTTTTGGTGACTCAGTGATGTCATCAGGATCGCAGTTATTGTCCTTTGTGCAGCTGTGAAGTTGTCAGCATTTATGTCTGCTTTCCTGCTCAGTAATTAACTCTGGCTCCAAAGCCTCCTATTCTCACATGTCAGTATGTGAAGGCCAAAGGGACTGCTTTTCCGTAAACATTTCTTTTTCCTTCTACAACATTTTGTTAAAGTAGAGTTGGCACACATTGTATTACTTTAAGGTGAACAACCACAGTGGTTTGACATTTATGTTCCTTATGATGTGTTCACAACGATATGTCTAGTACTCCTCTATCACTGAGCAAAGTTATTATGATGTTGGCCCATTTCCTGTGCTGCACAGCACACTACACCCCTCTGGATTACGGAATTTATACCTGGAATTTTGCACTTTATACTCTTTTATTTCCCCAATCACCTATGCTTACTATGCTCTAGCAACCACCAGTTTGTTCTCTGTCGCGATGGATTCTGTTTCTGTGTTGTTGTTTTATATTGCACCTGTAAGTGAGAACCTATGGTGTTTCTTTTCTTTGTCATATTTCACTTCCTAAGACCCTCCTAGTCCATCCATGTTGCCATAAAAGGCAAGAGTTCATTGTGGTTTTTTAATGTCTGAGTAGTCTT
This sequence comes from Myotis daubentonii, assembly GCF_963259705.1. Taxonomy (NCBI): domain Eukaryota; kingdom Metazoa; phylum Chordata; class Mammalia; order Chiroptera; family Vespertilionidae; genus Myotis; species Myotis daubentonii. The sequence goes on along the minus strand of NC_081860.1, from coordinate 4,498,892 downwards.
TGATTTCTTTACTTATGTATTGAAGGGCACCTATGCTGCTTCCATATCTTGGCTATTGTAAATAATGCTGTAGTGAACATAACGGTACAAATAACTATTTAAATTCTTGTTTATGCTTCTGTTGAATAAATACCCAGGAATACATGGCAGTTCTATTTTTATTTTTTTGAGGAATGTCCACTGCTTTCCACAGTGACTGTGCCAATTTCCAATCACATGAGCAGTGCTCCAGGCTTTCTCTTTTCTCCACATCCTCACCAACACTTGTTATTTATTTATACTCTGATGACAGCCATTCTGAGAGGAGTGAGGAGGTACTTCCTTATGACTTTCATTTGCATTCCCAGATTGGTGATGCTGAGCTATGTGTTTCCTTAATTTTTTTAAAATATGTTTTTATTGACTTTAGAGGGAGAGGAAGGAAAAGGGAAAGATTGAAACATCAGTGAGGGAAAACCATCACATCTCTGGGCTGCCTCCTGAACACCCACTCCTGGGGATTAAACCTGCCAACCTGGCATCTGCTCTGCCCTGGAATATCACCAGCGACCTCTTGGTGAATGGGACAAAGGACTCAATCTACTGAACCACACTGGCTGGGCCTATGTCTTTGTTTTAAATAGGAAGGAACTGAGAGGCTTGCACTTGACTTCCCTAACTTTTTATAAGCTTGGGTTAATCCCATGCTCATTCCTAAACCAGTTAGTGGTAAACTAGTGACTAGGATGAGAATATTATAATCACTTCTCTTTTTGGAACTGATACACAATGAAGACACCAGCTTATCTGTGTATCAGGACAGTAAATGTCCCAATAGAATTGTGGTTCTCCAGCAAAAATGAAGACTAAGGTCGAGAGCCAGAAATATTTACTGCAGGGATTCATTGGAGTTTTGAGCAGAAGATGAAGAAGATTACATTTGATGAGGGCCCTCTGATTGTGGTGTGAAGCAGGGATCACCAACCTTTCTCTGCAAAGGGCCTGATTTTAGTCCATGTGGTCTGTCATATGTACTCAAGTCTACCATTATAGTATGAGAGTAGTCGTAGAGAATCTGTAAGCAAGTGAGACTATTTGCAAAATGGCTTGTATTGGCCTGTGGGCCCTAGTTTGCTGACTCCTCCTGTAGCGAATACATGGAAAGAAACTGCATAAAGGGCTTGGAAGACAAAGGGACATTCTGCCTCCTTGAATGAGCATCAGTCCAATTAGAAAGTTTTATGCTTTCATGGTCAAATGCGATAGGAAGCTAAATTTATTCCATTTGAAATGTTTTCTAGGCCTATGTCTTTCTCAGTTCTTTTGATCAAACAAATCTTATTCATTTAAACAATAATATTTGTTGGTATGCTCCCACACCCCGAGAGAGCCATCTTTTATTTTTTAAAATATATTTTATTGATTTTTTTACAGAGAGGAAGGTAGAGAGATAGAGAGTTAGAAACATTGATGAGCGAGAAACATCGATCAGCTGCCTCCTGCACATCTCCTACTGGGGATGTGCCCGCAACCCAGGTACATGCCCGTGACTGGAATCGAACCCGGGACCCTTCAGTCCACAGGCCGACGCTCTATCCATCGAGCCAAACTGGTTTTGGCAAAGAGAGAGCCATCTTTAAGAGCTCATGTTTGACTAGGGCAGTTGACAGTATGTAGCAAAGTAAAGCAGAGACAGTAGAGAGGTCTAGTTCATATGGCTGTGGTGATGATTGCATGTAAAGAACTGGTGGAGAGACAGAAATCTAAGGTGATTCATAGGTTTCCAGGTAGTGCACTAGCATTTAGATTGGGCATAAAGAACAGGAAGACCATGCTATGGCACTCACAGGCGCCAGGCCAGCCAAAGCGGGCGCGATGTGATTGGTGGGGCGGCCTACCACTGCCCCACAATCGCCTTGAGGAGGAAGGCCCAGGCCACCAGCCATTGGGATGATGAATCAGCGGGCTCAATGATCACCGTAAAGAGGGAGGCTCAGGCCACTGTCTTCAGGGTGATCAATGGGGGCAGGGGGGGCTCCTCAGAATCAGGGACCTGTTGGTGTGTGGCTGCGGAAGTGGGCAGCACCAGGCCAAGGTGGGTGTGGGAGTGGGAGGCACATGGCTGTGATTCACCACCGGCCATGAGGCAGCCAGGGCTTCCAGGGCCCTGGCCCCTGGGGCTGGAGAGGCCCAGCAACCAGGGCTCTGAAGGCCTAACCTTGCATAAATTTTGTGCATCGGGCCTCTAGTTTATGATAATTACTGTTCTCTTGCAGTTACTCATTACTTGATTGATTCACAACTGTTGTACAAAGGAATTAAACCTTGTTTAGTTGGAGAATATGGTCAGTGTGATGCCTTCATTTTCCTTATAGAAACTTTTATACTATAATACATGTTGTCAATCAGTAGGATTCTGCATTTTCTACTCTGACTAAATAGGAATGTTGCTTATTTCACATTATTTTCTGACATCAATGTTTGATTTATCCCTTTTATGTCTTTATTCCAATAGTTCAGAAAATTCAAACTGGAGCATGGACCGAAACAAAATCAATGATAGGTATTCGGCGAAATCAGCTTCTGTTTTGTAATCATGTATAACATATCAATCCAAAGAATATTTTCACATAATGCAATTTGGTTAGAGGTTCCTCAATCCACGCTGAGGTTTGCTCATTCACTAGAAAACGTTACAGGACCCAGTATATAGCAGTTGTGCTCATACCTGAGATTTTGATAGTGAAAACCCACAATAAAGTCAGCCAAGAGAAGAGGTGTGTGTGACAAAGGGTGGAGGACACCAGGCACAAGCTTCCAAGAGTCCTCTTCCTGTGGAGTTACCTCGATGTGCTTAGTCATTCCAGTGTGTAATCATGACAACACACGTGAAACATGTCATCTACCCATCTTGTTAGACTCAATGAGAGGTTTTTAAGGCATCTTCCCCATAGCATGTACCAAAATTTTAGATTTCCAGAAGGAAAGCAAGTGTGCAGTATGAACTCCATTGGTTGTAAAAGGTATTTAGACACAAGGGGCCACTCTTCTCAGTTAGGGAAAGGTGGAAAGCCTCCCCAGATTCAGGTTTTCAGACATCAACTGAAGGGTAGCCATTTAAGCAGGACTTTCTAAGGATAGCAGTCTTAGGCCTGCTGTGTGAAATGTCTCTGCAACACAGGTATAGCCCTGACTGACTATTTGGCCTTGATCTAAACATTATAAGAGCAAGCAGTAGTTAACATAACACGGTACTGGTTTCAGTTGCATCATCCATAATTGCTTTCTATGAGGGTTACTTTTGTGACGCTTGGTGAGTATCTCACAGATATATATGTGCATAAAATTACTAGGGCAATATTAGGCAATTATAAGCTCTCCATTTATCCAGTTAATCCTTCCAGATAATTCTTAGATAAACTAAGCAGAATGATTTCTGATTTGAGAATAAAAAGTGTCTTTTAATTATATGGATGATTCAGTTTTGATTTATATTGTACTAAATCCCTGTTTATAAATACAACGCAAGATATTCATTCATATTTATCAGCTATTTTCTTGCACTGGTATACATTTAAAAGTATTGGCGTTATTTATGTCTTTTCACATCTTTCACTCAATTGCAGGGATAATACCCACTTTCTGATACTGGGGTTTTATCTTAAACTCCAAGATTACTATCTTGAAAATTGCATTAATATGTTGATATGTGTAAAGAGCAGATGCAGGGAGTACATTATTTTGAACAAAAGTTAATAAGCCATATTTTTAGAGCAGTTTTAGGTGCACAGTAAAATTGAGCAGAAGGTATAAAGTGCTCATAAACCACACAATTGCAAACATACACAGCCTTATTCATTTTTGTTAATTTATTTTGATTAATTTATGAGAGAAAGGGATGAAGCGGCATAGATAGAAACATCAATTTTGAGATAGAATTATTGATAGGCTGCCTCTTCACACACCGCACCGGGTATTGAACGCACAACCCAGGCATGTGACTCTACTGGGAATCGAGCCTTAACCTCCTGGTTCCTAGGTCAATGCTCAACGACTGAGCCACGCGGGCCTGGTGGCTTGCTCAATTTTGACCTCCTGCAACAGTGAAGTATATTTATTACAATGGAGGAATGTGCACTGACTCATCATTATCAACTAAAGTCCTTAAATTCCAGTAAGGTTCACTCTTGGTATTGTGAATGCTATACATTGTGACAAATGCATGAAAGCACATACCCACCATTAGAATGTAGAATCATATCAGCCTAGTGGCCCTGCACACAAATCTGTGCGTGAGTAGCTCGCTTCTTCTTGCCTCAGCTGGCCACCCTGCCCACAAATGCTGGTAGCTCTCTGCTGCGTGTAATTGCTGCCCCACACTCCTGTAGCTCTCTGCTTGTTGCCCCAATCTCCTGGCGCACTCCACCACTTGTATATTGGTTGTGACGTTTTGGTATCCTGGCTAATTTGCATATTCCTCTATCATTATATTAGATAGTATCGCTTCACTATCACAAAAATCTTCTGTGCTCTGCTTATTCATCCTGCACTTTTCCCTAACCTCTGGAAACTACTGATCTTTTTTACTGTCTCCCTAGATTTGTCTTTTCCTGAATGTTGTGTAGTTGGAATCACACAGTGGGTATCTTTTTGAATATTTAAAAAATGAATTCCAAGGTAATTGGATGTAGTTGCCCAAGAGGTTCTGTGGCCTTCGTTGTTGTTTTTCATTAGCATAGGATCTGAAGGCATATGCCATATGAGCTGAAAGAGAATGATTTCTATTTGCATGTTAAATCTACTGGGAAGGGTTAAGAAAGATGACCTCACACATGATTGCAGAGCACTAACAATTGGACCGCCCTGCTCTACGAGATGGGTCCAGAGAGATCTCCCAATTGAAGGAGACAGCCTCAAGTAGTTCAACTTTATACACCTGGAATCACAAAGTCTTTTCTACCTACATTCCAATTGGAAATGGAGCCAGAGAGAACTTGTTTACCATATTTTACTGTGCTGCAATGTGTAGTTCCTCGCGACAAAGTTTCCTTATGATAGGAGTGTTTCATCCTGGACTAGCTAGTCTGCACCTACTAGTAAGAGCTGGAGAATTTGTATTGTGTTAGGGAAAAATAAGTATACTCTCCTCTAACTGCTCCTCATGGAAGAAGCCAGAAAACTTAAGCTATTTAAGTTTGACATGGTTAGTCTATAGTTCTGTTCCCACTAACAATAATATTTTCTGTCAGACTGATGGGGTTTGGTTAGGATTATTGTTCCTTGAATATAGCAGTGCTCAAGAAAGTATCAATTTTTTTTAGATTTTTTTCTTTCTTTTTCTTTTTATTATTAGTTAAGGTATTACAAATGTGTCCTCATTTCCCCCCCCATGAACCCCCATCCTTCCCCCCCCCGCCCCTCACACGCATGCTCCCATCCCCCTGTTGTCCATGTCCATTGGTTTGGCTTATATACATGTATACAAGTCCTTCCTTGATCTCTTCCCCTTACCCCCGCCCTCCCCTACGTTCCTTCTGGGGATTGATAGCCTGATCGCTATTTCTCAGTCTTTGGGTCTGTCCCTTTTCATCAGTGAGAGTATCAAATTTTGATGGATCCAATTTTCTTTTCCTTTTTTAGTTGTCTATGTTTAAAAAGAGAAAGTAAATGTTCTTAATGCATTAGTGGCCTACAATAATATTTACTCTAGTGTAGTCTTCAGGTGCTGTCCCAAAGTTACACTTTTTAGCAATGCATTAATTCAGTACTGTTAAAGTCCTGTATTCTTATTGTTTTAAAATGTATTTTACTTTTTTTTTTAAATAGTGAGTGATGTCTCTAAAGAAGACTCTTTAAGCAGGTAGGATTTTATGGATTTTTCAAAATTATATGCTCACTAAGAAAATGCAGAGAAAAGAAAGTAACATTTCTAGAGTGTTCTACTGTGGGCTATACCCTATACCAGTGGTTGGCAAACCACGGCTCACAAGGCACATGCGGCTCTTTGGCCCCTTTAGTGTGGCTCTTCCACAAAGTACCATGTGCGGGCACACACGTACAGTGCAATGGAATATTGGTGGCCCACGGGCAGAAGTCGGTTTTCGCCTGGGCGATTTGATTTTGAAGAAGGGGCGTTAGAAGAAGTGGGGGGGTGTCCATCAGTTGGTCGAAGGGAGACAGGGCGCAGGCGGGCCACAGGATACGGCGCGGGGGAGGTGCTTGTGATTCATGCACAAGTTGAGTGTGCCAGTCAGCCAGCAGTCTCATTGTGCAGTGGTTTGTGCTAGTCGCATCCGCAAATCACGCGCGGATGAGAAATGATAGAGGAAACAAGTATACAAGGGGAGTGTGGTTAGGATAGTTGGAAGGGGTAGACCTCATCGAATGTACCTCAATCAGATTGAGGATGTTTTTAGCAAAGGCCAGCTTAGGAGTACCCTAATTAAGTTAATCACAATGTACCTACCTATATAGTTTAAGTTTAAAAAATTTGGCTCTCAAAAGAAATTTCAATCGTTGAACTGTTGATATTTGGCTCTGTTGACTAATGAGTTTGCCGACCACTGGTCTAGGAGGCCCAGTTAGTCTAAGCCAGCGGTTCTCAACGTGTGGGTCATGAGCAATGAAAATACATCCTGCATATCAGATATTTACATTATGATTCATAACAGTAGCAAAATTACAGTTATGAAGTAGCAACGAAAATAATTTTATGGTTGGGGATCACCACAACATGAGGAACTGTATTAAAGTGTCATGGCATTAACTTAAGCATTTATCTTACTCTCCTAGACAATTGTAGTGGAAAATAGGACCTTGTTTTTGCCACCAAAGCTTCTATGGCCCATCTCAGTTAGCTATGGCCACAGAACCAAGTTTACCTAAGCAAGGCCTCATGGGGCAAGTGTTTTTAGTAAAATGATATGAATTCTTCCTGAAACTAATTGTTTAAATGTTAGTAAAGAATATCTCTGTATAGGTTACGTTATGTTAGTTATATTCAGCATCTAAGTAGGGGATATTTCTAATTGATTTCCCTATTTACCTACTTGCCAGTCTCATTTTCCCAGTCTCATTTGCCAAATTGCATGAAGTTTTGCCTTTTTTCCTAGAGTCCTTTGTTTGTCTACCTTAACTTTTCCTGATTTTTTGAACGTTCTTCTCTCCTTTTCTTGGTGTTTCTTTCGTTGTGTTATTTTTTTCCACTTCGTCCAGCTCTGGTGTTATCCATTTTTCTGTAGACAGAATCTAAGGCTGGTAGAATTGCAGGAGTTTAAGGAAGCCTAGCAATTAATTAATCAAAACACCCTTTAGTACTGCAACCTCTGATTAACACACTGACCAAGTGGTGGATCTTCCTTCCAATCTTCCCCTAAGTCAGATTAGTGACCTCAGCAGAGTTTCTTATCTGTGAGAGGACTTGAAATGAGCAATACCCAAGTGGGATAGGAGGTGGCCTTTTCTCCCTTCATTTTAGCCGTGGAGGGAATGTACACAGATGAACACTTCAGCACGTAAATGGTCAACTCTAGACAGACAAACAGGGTATTCACTTGGGGAATATATCAAGTTAGCTGTTTCAATAACATAATTGAAGAGGCTGAGGGTGAAGTGACCTCTGTGTTATATACATAGCTCCCATGCTTGCAGGAAATAATGAGTTCACAAATACAGTCAGGTTTCTTCTACAGCAAGGTACTGATGTCTTTTCTCAAGAGAACTGTGGGTAGATGGCAGAAGGATGAGTATTTGCTAGTGGTTTTAATTTATACGTGTTTGTTTTAAAATGCTAGTAATCAATCAATTAAGGTATAATCATTTCACTGTTACTTTTTTTTTCCAAATTAAAGAGTCACATTTATTGCAATCTGGGACTATGAGAGAGCCATGCACTCCAAATCTCGAAGTCTCACTGTTACTTTTTTAAAAAAAATATTTTATTGATTTTTTACAGAGAGGAAGAAAGAGGGCTAAAGAGTTAGAAACATCAATGACAGGGAAACATTGATCAGCTGCCTCTTGTACACCCCCCATTGGGGATGTGCCCGTAGCCAAGGTACATGCCCTTGATCACACTCGAACCTGGGACCCTTGAGTCCATAGGCCAATGCTCTATCCACTGAGCCAAACAGGTCAGGACCTCACTATTACTTTTTATGTAACAGGTGAGAATTCATAGTTTGCTTCTGTCAGTTTGGGGATGTCAGTCAGTTAGTCTAGGTCAGTGGTCGGCAAACTGCGGTTCGCGAGCCACAATGCGGCTCTTTGGCCCCTTGAGTGTGGCTCCTCCTAAGCCTTAGGAGTACCCTAATTAAGTTAATCACAATGTACCTACCTATATAGTTTAAGTTTAAAAATTTGGCTCTCAAAAGAAATTTCAATCGTTGTACTGTTGATATTTGGCTCTGTTGACTAATGAGTTTGCCGACCACTGATCTAAGTCATCAGCCAGAAAACAAACAGAGGCTCAGCTATTTCGAAGAAGCCATGGGCCAAGTTCTTTATCTCAGAACTTTTAAGATTTCTACCCATTTCATTCCAAGTAGGACCACTATGCATGAGGTTAAAAATCTCAGCTCTGATTTCTCTAACTAGTTATTTGGGGTCTTGAAGCGTTCACTGTAGCTTCGGGGGGCTATCTCCTGAACAAAGGGCCTTGAAAGGACTGACTCCATCCTGTCCCTCACCCTCCATCTAAACCATAGGAACTCGATCTTGTTCCCATAACCTCCATTTTCTAAGAACTGCCATTTAAAAATTTCCACTAAACACAGATGGTCCTTTGTTCTGTTAATTCCAGGAAGTAACTAAACCAGATATCCTCCGTGATAGAAGTAGCTCTGTTATTTCTAGCTTCTGTAAGCCTGCTTGCTCAAATAATGGGGAAAATAAGACATTATGGGGGAGGGGTTAGCAATCTGAATCTGTGCCAGTAACCTAATGCATATCCTTGTTAGCCTATAGTCTAGTCACTGCCTCCTCTTAATTATCTGGTCCTGCAAGCCACTCTGCCAGCGTGGGGGTCTGGTCCATCCTTGGTTCCTCCCATGCCAGGTGTCTTCTGGTTATCTGAGCTGTGCTCAAGGCTGAAAGCTTTCTGCAAGATATATGCTAAGGACACTGCCCACATTCCAGCACATGTTTTGTTTGTTTGTTTGTTTGTTTGTTTGTTTTTTGGGGTTTTTTTGGTTTTTGGGTTTTTTTTTGCCTTTATAAGCAAACCCCTAACTAAGTTAATTCAGGGCCGCGAGAATTTGAGAGACATAAGTCCTCCTTTGGCCACTGCCTTTTGAAATACTCCAAATTCGGCTCTCTGATTATGGGCTCTTCTGGTTAGCTCACTGAATTTCCAATATAACACTCCTATACCCTCCCTTGAATTTTTCAGGAACATAAAGGATTCCCTAAGTCCAGGTAGACAATTTTCTCTTACCAGTCCGATGGAGATGTAAAAAGCTACATTGTAATTTTTATGTTGGTTCCATTGATTGTATTGCTACTGAGTTGCCATTGAAACCCATCACATAATCATGATTGCTCTTAGCTCCCAGCTTGGCCTTGCTGATCCAGATTCCTGAGTCTTCATGTCAACTCACGCTTGGACTTGGGGGTCACACCTTTTTTTAGTTTAAATACATATACTTTGTATGCTTAGCCACTACTCCAATTCCCAGCACCCTATTCTGGCAGCTGGGCCTCCTAGCTCCTGCCACCCACAGCCTGCCTCATACACTGGAAAGCTTATATGCACCTCACTTCTCAGCCCAGGCCTCTGGGGATGAGTTATCCTTTGAGCTTCGTGGGGTTTTCTGTTTTGTTTTGTTTTTCTGCTAGCAGGTGTTACTTACAACAATTCTAAGCTGCCAAAGAGATTCAAATAATGACACAGGAAAAAATCAGACCATCTTTCTCCTTTGTTACTATATCTATAACGAAGGTCACTTTATACCCTGTGGAGCATCTTTGTTTCGGTAGTGGAAGGCCCCTTGTCGCTTTCTCAGAGTAGTAAGCACCAGATTTCCTGAGGTTCCATAATTGAGGTTGGCCCCTCTGTGATCTCTTTGCCATAATAATGAAACTTCCCCAAGTGATTTGAATTTACCTCTGGTTTCAATATATGTTAAATTATGCCTCACATGGAAGCCAGTCAACAGAAAGCTCTGAATCAAAAGTAGTTTATTGGCCCTTAAAATTGCTAAGGGCCCATCCATGACCCCTAAATATCCATGGGTGGCCAGTAGGATTGCATCTTCCAAGCCAATTGGGGATGGACAGGGAGATTAAGCATCGTTCTCATAAAGATTTGCTGGGTCACAGATTGAGTAGGTAGAGAAGGGGTAGTCTTAGTCCAGGCCAGGTCCTGACCTTTGTCCGTTTTCTGTAGTTGGTATGATTTGCTACAAAAAAAGGGAGCATTGTGTTATGTGACTTCATGAGGTAATATATTTGTACATAAATTCAGTTACCAGTTATGTAGCAGATGTGATGCCCTGAAATACAGACCCCAATCTGAGTACAGGTAATAAACAGACTTAATAACATTTTCTCAAATCTGCAACATTTAGTAACCATGACAAGTTCACATTGGGTGTTATTTGGGATTCAAAATAGTTTCAACAAATAAATCATAACCAGCTCTTTTCTTTGCTTTATTGTTTTTCTGAGCATAACTTTTGCTGTATTATCTCAATTGATCCTCCCTAACCTTCTGAAATAAATAATAAGATTCTTATTTTGTAGTGGAGGACCTTGTGCCACACAAAGACCTATTGGTTATAGAATTAGGATGTGTGAGTTTAAGACATTTGTGATTATGTCTAGCTAACTCTAGTTAATTCACTGAACTATACTGCCCTCATATCATGACTGTTATACCTTATGTTTTTTCATTACACACTTCATAAAACAGTTGTATAACTTACACACTTAAAGTGTATGGAATAATTGAAGTTTTAACATTAGTGCTGATATTATCTGAAATATTTTAAGAATTTACTATATTTGGAGAATATTTTTATGTTAATATTAAGAAAGTCATATTACTCATCACCATTTTTTTCTGCACAGCAAGCAACAACTAACTTCTAAACCTAAAGAAAAAAAGGAACCCACAAAATCTGAAAGTTTCACTCCTGGTAAGATTTCTGATAATGACTTCCTCTTGGTACTCCTACCATAGATGAAGTAAGAGTAGGGAAGTTTTGATAACGAAAGTGCAGGGAAAAAATACCAATGTGTATGTTGCAAGTATAGTTTTTCTTAATCTCTTTCTTAATAGAATAGTAATCAGTATTATTAACAAAGTTACTTGTAGGTAATTTAAAATCTGGGCAACATGGTTTGCAAAGAAGTTCATTTATTTAGTTCTGACCCCTAAAATCCCACATTATATCTTTATGTTAAAAAAGAAAAAAGATGTTAAGATGCTGTATGTTTCCTCTATATTCACATTATCCCAAACTGCACTTGTTCTGAAAAGGAATCTTTAGTTTTAACTGTGAATGGATTATATTTAGTAAATGAATATTTGTTATTGCATAGTGATTTGTGCACCAAAAAAAAGAAAGTCACTATAACGAGGAACTCAACAATGCTTTCCTGGTAGCACAAACAGATGGCAAACAGTAAGAGCTACAACACTTAGCTTGTGTGTAAGATTCCTCATGACATTGTTTTGTAAAGACATCTACCTGTAGTTCTGAACTCAAAAAGGCAATGCTTGTTGAGAATTTTCATATTATACCAACAAGGTCTCACTATTTTCAACTTTATTCCTCAGAAGTCAAAACAGAATGGTATAGGTTGACTTCATTAATTTAGTAATTATCAGGATACTGGAATTTATTTAGAACAATATGTTCCGTGTCCAGTATTCAGAGAAAAAGATAATAAATATTTGAACAGCCCATTCTGGGAATCAACCAATTATAGTAAATGTACAAAAATTTCCCAGTAAAAAAATGCCAGATGTGTTACCTATTTCATTGTACAGTCTGAACTGTCTGATGACACCTTGCACTTTGTAGACCATCATCAGAGGGTTTGTGTAGGTTGGCTTTGCAAGTTATAGGAAATCAAGGAAATAGCATTTTGACCTTGAAGTTACTCATAATCTGAGAGAAGTGTTACTGGTTTATTTCTCTGTTTTTCTAAACTAAATTTTCAAAGAAAATGTCAAAATTCAGTTATTCATTTTTCAGCTGAATGGCCTGCCATTTAACTTTCAGGTGTCTTTCAGGTACTAAGTGTTATTCTGATGTCGCCAAATTGGAACATTTCAAAAACAGTCATTGCCCTTTAAGATCATGTGAACTTCATTTTAATTTCCATGATTTGCTATACTTTATTTAGTGCTTACTGGGTACCAGATTTCATTAGGGTTTTACAATTTCCTTGTTTATTCATTTTATTGGAGTTTAGTATGCACCAGCCCCTTTAAGTCTATGATGAGAATTCAAGTTTTTAAAATGTAGGTTAAGCTTTGGCTGGGTTTCTCAGTTGCTGAAAGCATTGTCCCTGATATGTCAAGGTTGTGGATTTGATCCCTGGTCAAATACCAGACTGATCCAATGAGTGCATAAATAAGTATAATTACAAACCAGGGTTCCTATCTGTCTCTCTATCTTTAATCAATTTTTAAACAGTTCAAAACAATGTGGATGGGTTTTAGAGTAAGCATGCAGACCACAAAGAAGTTTTCCAGGTAAAGGGGCAGGAGGGGTGATGTTTGAATGGAGATATTTCTATTATGATTATACCGTTCGCAGCAGAAAGGGCAGTGCAAGGGCTAAGATGCACAAGTGAATGTTGCGGGAATAATGAGCAGTACAGTTTCAGCGGTGCGACCTGTGTGCTATGGGAATGGTTGGTAATGGGTGAGTGTCTAGCTAAGGCAGGCTTAGGAAAGTTTTTACTACCACAAGAGTGGTCTAGAGCTTATTCTCCAGGCCTTGGGAAATTTCTCAGATAGGATGCTTTTAGCTTCGGGATTAGGTGGCCTAATTAACAGAGGCGGAAACAGTAGAAACCAGGAATGTTTTGGTGACTCAGTGATGTCATCAGGATCGCAGTTATTGTCCTTTGTGCAGCTGTGAAGTTGTCAGCATTTATGTCTGCTTTCCTGCTCAGTAATTAACTCTGGCTCCAAAGCCTCCTATTCTCACATGTCAGTATGTGAAGGCCAAAGGGACTGCTTTTCCGTAAACATTTCTTTTTCCTTCTACAACATTTTGTTAAAGTAGAGTTGGCACACATTGTATTACTTTAAGGTGAACAACCACAGTGGTTTGACATTTATGTTCCTTATGATGTGTTCACAACGATATGTCTAGTAGTCCTCTATCACTCAGCAAAGTTATTATGATGTTGGCCCATTTCCTGTGCTGCACAGCACACTACACCCCTCTGGCTTACGGAATTTATACCTGGAATTTTGCACTTTATACTCTTTTATTTCCCCAATCACCTATGCTTACTATGCTCTAGCAACCACCAGTTTGTTCTCTGTCGCGATGGATTCTGTTTCTGTGTTGTTGTTTTATATTGCACCTGTAAGTGAGAACCTATGGTGTTTCTTTTCTTTGTCATATTTCACTTCCTAAGACCCTCCTAGTTCATCCATGTTGCCATAAAAGGCAAGAGTTCATTGTGGTTTTTTAATGTCTGAGTAGTCTTTGATTTCTTTACTTATGTATTGAAGGGCACCTATGCTGCTTCCATATCTTGGCTATTGTAAATAATGCTGTAGTGAACATAACGGTACAAATAACTATTTAAATTCTTATTTATGCTTCTGTTGAATAAATACCCAGGAATACATGGCAGTTCTATTTTTATTTTTTTGAGGAATGTCCACTGCTTTCCACAGTGACTGTGCCAATTTCCAATCACATGAGCAGTGCTCCAGGCTTTCTCTTTTCTCCACATCCTCACCAACACTTGTTATTTATTTATACTCTGATGACAGCCATTCTGAGAGGAGTGAGGAGGTACTTCCTTATGACTTTCATTTGCATTCCCAGATTGGTGATGCTGAGCTATGTGTTTCCTTAATTTTTTTAAAATATGTTTTTATTGACTTTAGAGGGAGAGGAAGGAAAAGGGAAAGATTGAAACATCAGTGAGGGAAAACCATCACATCTCTGGGCTGCCTCCTGAACACCCACTCCTGGGGATTAAACCTGCCAACCTGGCATCTGCTCTGCCCTGGAATATCACCAGCGACCTCTTGGTGAATGGGACAAAAGACTCAATCTACTGAACCACACTGGCTGGGCCTATGTCTTTGTTTTAAATAGGAAGGAACTGAGAGGCTTGCACTTGACTTCCCTAACTTTTTATAGGCTTGGGTTAATCCCATGCTCATTCCTAAACCAGTTAGTGGTAAACTAGTGACTAGGATGAGAATATTATAATCACTTCTCTTTTTGGAACTGATACACAATGAAGACACCAGCTTATCTGTGTATCAGGACAGTAAATGTCCCAATAGAATTGTGGTTCTCCAGCAAAAATGAAGACTAAGGTCGAGAGCCAGAAATATTTACTGCAGGGATTCATTGGAGTTTTGAGCAGAAGATGAAGAAGATTACATTTGATGAGGGCCCTCTGATTGTGGTGTGAAGCAGGGATCACCAACCTTTCTCTGCAAAGGGCCTGATTTTAGTCCATGTGGTCTGTCATATGTACTCAAGTCTGCCATTATAGTATGAGAGTAGTCGTAGAGAATCTGTAAGCAAGTGAGACTATTTGCAAAACGGCTTGCATTGGCCTGTGGGCCCTAGTTTGCTGACTCCTCCTGTAGCGAATAGATGGAAGGAAACTTCATAAAGGGCTTGGAAGACAAAGGGACATTCTGCCTCCTTGGATGAGCATTAGTCCAATTAGAAAGTTTTATGCTTTCATGGTCAAATGAGATAGGAAGCTAAATTTATTCCATTTGAAATGTTTTCTAGGCCTATGTCTTTCTCAGTTCTTTTGCTCAAACAAATCTTATTCATTTAAACAATAATATTTGTTGGTATGCTCCCACACCAACTACTAGAGAGCCATCTTTTATTTTTTAAAATATATTTTATTGATTTTTTTACAGAGAGGAAGGTAGAGAGATAGAGAGTTAGAAACATTGATGAGCGAGAAACATCGATCAGCTGCCTCCTGCACATCTCCTACTGGGGATGTGCCCGCAACCCAGGTACATGCCCGTGACTGGAATCAAACCCGGGACCCTTCAGTCCACAGGCCGATGCTCTATCCATCGAGCCAAACTGGTTTTGGCAAAGAGAGAGCCATCTTTAAGAGCTCATGTTTGACTAGGGCAGTTGACAGTATGTAGCAAAGTAAAGCAGAGACAGTAGAGAGGTCTAGTTCATATGACTGTGGTGATGATTGCATGTAAAGAACTGGTGGAGAGACAGAAATCTAAGGTGATTCATAGGTTTCCAGGTAGTGCACTAGCATTTAGATTGGCCATAAAGAACAGGAAGACCATGCTATGGCACCCACAGGAGCCAGGCCAGCCAAAGCGGGTTCGATGTGATTGGTGGGGCGGCCCGCCACTGCCCCACAATCGCCTTGAGCAGGAAGGCCCAGACCACCAGCCAGTGGGATGATGAAACAGGCGGCTCCATGATCTCCCCAAAGAGGGACACCCAGGCCACTGTCTTCAGGGTGATCAATCAGGGGGCTCCAAAGAACCAGGGAACTGGGTGTGTGTGGCTGCGGAAGTGGGCAGCAGCAGGCCAAGGTGGGTTTGGGGGTGGGAAGCACACGGCTGTGAGGCACCCACAGCCATGAGGCAGCCAGGGCTGCCAGGGCCCTGGCTCCTGGGGCTGGAGAGGCCCAGCAACCAGGGCTGTGAAGGCCTAACCTTGCATAAATTTTGTGCATCGGGCCTCTAGTTTATGATAATTACTGTTCTCTTGCAGTTACTCATTACTTGATTGATTCACAACTGTTGTACAAAGGAATTTAACCTTGTGTAGTTGGAGAAAATGGTCAGTGTGATGCCTTCATTTCTCTTATAGAAACTTTGATATTATCGTAGATGTTGTCAATCAGCAGGATTCTGCATTTTCTACTGTGACTAAATAGGAATGTTGCTTATTTCACATTATTTTCTGACATCAATGTTTGATTTATCCCTTTTATGTCTTTATTCCAATAGTTATAGATCTACAGAAAATTCCAAATGGAGCATGGACCGAAACAAAATCAATGATAGGTATTCGGCAAAATCAACTTATGTATTGTAATCATGTATAACATATCAATCCAAAGAATATTTTCACATAATGCAATTTTGTTAGAGGTTCCTAAATCCACGCCTAGGTTTGCTCATTCACTAGAAAACGTTACAGGACCCAGTATATAGTAGTTGAGCTCATACCTGAGATTTTGATAGTGAAAGCCCACAGTCAAGTCAGCCAAGAGAAGAGGTGTGTGTGACAAAGGGTGGAGGACACCAGGCACAAGCTTCCAAGGGTCCTCTTCCTGTGGAGATACCTGGATGTGCTTAGTCATTCCCGTGTGTAATCATGACAACACACATGAAGTATGTCATCCTCCAGTCTTCTTAGACTCAATGAGAGGTTTTTATGGCATAGTAGTCACATAGGCATCTTCCCCATAGCATGCACCAAAATTTTAGATTCCCAGAAGGAAAGCAGGTGTTCAGCATGAACCCCAGTGTTTGTACAAAGTGTTTAGACACACGGGGCCACTCTCCTCAGTTAGGCAAAGGTGGAAATCCTCCCCAGATTCAGCTTTTCAGACACCAAGTGAAGGGTAGCTATTTAAGCAGGACGCTCCCCCGCACCCAGACCAAACACACACAGTCTTCCTGTTTTTGTCATCCTGCATCAGAGAGGGACATTTATTACAATGGAAGGACATGCAATGACTAGTCATTATCAACCAAAGTTTATAGTTTACATTAAGGATCAGTCTTGGTATTGTACATCCTATGGTCTTTGTATGATGGTACATACACACCATTACAGTATCATATAGAGTCATTTCACTCCCCTAAAAATTCTCCGTGCCATACATGCTGAAAGAGAATGCTTCTTCCAGGCATTTGCCACCTATTGGGGAGGGCTGAGAAAAATGACCTGATGCACGTCTGCAGAGCGCTAGGTGTCTCTCCCACCTTCTCTCTGAGGTGGGGACAGATACACCCTAGCTCTGGAAGGAAGCAGTCTCCAGGGGTTCTACTTCATACAACTGGAATCACAAGGTCTTTCCTACTCATTTGCTATTGGAAATGGGGAAAGAAAGCATCTGTTTTCTATGGTTTGCTTTGGAGCAAAATGTATTTCCCAGTCACCAAGCTTCCTTGTGGCAGAGTGTTTCATCCTAAACTGGCTAGTCTTCACTCAAGAGCTGGAGGTGCATTGTGTTACGGTAGAATAACTCTCTTCTTACTGCTGTTAATGGAAGGAGTCCAGAAAACTCATGCTGCTAACGTTTGACATTGTTAGTCTATGATTCTGCTTCCACTAGTGATACAGTTTGCTGTCATTCTAATGGGGTTTGGTTAGGATTATGTTCATTGTACACAGCAATTCATAGGTCAGTATCAAATTTTGATACATCCCATTCTTTTTTGCAGTTGATATATTTAAAAAGAGAAAGTAAATGTTCTTAGTGCATTAATGGCCTACCAATAATATTCACTCTAGTATAGTCTTCAGGCGTGGTCCCAAAGTTATACTTTCTAACAATGCATTAATCTGGTACATTTAGAGTCCTGTATTTTTATTGCTTTAAAATGCATTTTACTTTTTTAAAATAGTTCTTGAGACCTCTGAAGAAGACTCTTCAATCAGGTAAGATTTTATGGATTTTTCAAAATTATATGTTAACTAAGAAAATGCAGAGAGAAACTAACATTTCCAGAGTCTTCTACTGTGGGGTAGATACTACCTATACTATGTAATTAACCTATGTTACATGGTCATCACAATAACTCTGTAAAATAACTGTGCTATTGTAGCCTACGTTTTATTAATGGGGTGACTGTGATTCAGGGAGATGGATGAATTGACCCATGACAAGGGGCTAACCCATGATATGACTGTCAACCATTTTGGCTCCCAAATTATTCTGTTGTCTCTCAACATACACTGATAAGTTCCAGTGTAGCTCTGCCATGGACATACAGATGCAAACCAGATCATCTCAGAAAGTCAAATCTGATTGTGTGTTAACTCTGATTTAGAGTTTTTCTTAGGAGCCCAGTTAGTCTAAGCAGTTATCTTACTATCCTTGACAAATGTAGTGGTAAATAGGACCTTGTTCTTCCCACCAAAGCTTTCAGGGCCCATCTCAGTTAGCTATGGCCCGAGAACAAAAGATTTTATCTAAACAAGGCCTAAACAGGCAAGTGATTTTAGGTAAAATGATATCTATTCTTCTTGGGAGGAATTGTTTATCTGTGAGTAAAAAATATCTATGTTATATTCATTACATTCAGCATCTAATTAGAGGATATTTCTAATAGATTTCTCTATGTACTTATTTCCCAGTCTGGCTTTCCCCTCAGGCTGGTATGTTTGCCTAGTTGTATGAAGGTTTGTTTTTTTTTCCTAGAGTCCTTTTTTCATCTTCCATTGCTTTCCTTGATTCTTTTACTCTCTTTACTTTTTCTGGTGTTTCTTTTGTTGTGTTATTTATTTGCTCTTCTGGCATCTCTAGTGTTCTCCATTTTTCTGTAGCAGAATGAAAGGCAGGTAGATATTCAGGTGTTTAAAGAAGCTTATCAATTAATTAATAAAAAATATCCTCTTGTACTTCAACCTGTGTTTACCATCTTGGCCAAGTTGTGGTTCCTTATTTAAATGTTCCCCTACTTCAGATTTGTGACCTCAGTAGAGTTTCTTATCTGTGAGAGGACTTTAAATGAGCAATACCCAAGTGGGATAGGAGGTGGCCTTTTCCCCCCTTCATTTTAGTCTTGAAGGTAATGTACATAGATGAACACTTCAGCATGTAAATGGTTAATTCTAGACAGACAAACAGGGCATTAACTTGGGGGGAAATCGAGTTAAATAACATAATAGAAGATGCTGACAGTGAAGTGACCTGTGTGTTACATGCAGAGCCTGCATGCTTGCAGGAAATAATGAGTCCAGAAATACAGTCAGGCTGCTTCTTCAGCAAGGTACTGACGTCTTTTCCCAAGTTTACTGTGGGTGGGTTGCGGAAGAATATGCTTTTGTTAGTGGTTTTAATTTGAGTTTGTTTTAAGATACTAGTTTTCACTAAATGAGGTTTAAAATCATTTCACTGTTCCTTTTTTGTGACAGATAAGATTTCATAGTTTGGGTCAGGTAGTTTGGGGATGCCAGTCAGTCTAGGTCAGTGGTAGGCAAACTGTGGCTCGTGAGCCACATGTGGCTCTTTGTGCTCTTGAGTGTGGCTCTTCCACAAAATACCACGTGCGGGCGCGCACGTACAGTGCAATTGAAACTTTGTGGCCCATGGGCAGAAGTCAGTATTTTGTGGAAGAGCCACACTCAAGGGGCCAAAGAGCCGCATGTGGCTCGCGAACCGCAGTTTGCCGACCACTGGGCTAGGGCATCAGCCAGAAACCCAAGGCTCAACTAGTTAGAGGGAGCAATGGGCCAGATTCCTTATCTTAAAACTTTTTTTTTTTTAAATATATTTTATTGATTTTTTACAGAGAGGAAGGGAGAGAGATAGAGAGTTAGAAACATCAATGAGAGAGAAACATCGATCAGCTGCCTCCCGCACATCCCCCACCGGGGAAGTGCCTGCAACCCAGGTACATGCCCCTGACCAGAATCGAACCTGGGACCTTTCAGTCCGCAGGCCGACGCTCTATCCGCTGAGCCAAACCGGCTTTGGCTTAAAACTTTTAAGATTGTTACCCATTGCATTCCAGCAGAACTCCTATGCATGAGGTTATAAATAAAGTCTCATCTCTGATTTTTCTAACTAGTTATTTTGGTCTTGAAGTGTTCACTGTAGCAGAAAAATCTGCTGTGTCTGGGGGTATCTCCTATCCATTCCCCTTTTAATTCTTCAGCAATATAGCAGATTCTCTAAGTTCAAGGGAGACAATCTTCTTTCACAAGTCAGGTGGAGAGGTGAAAAAGGGCATTCTAACTTTTCCATTTTTTCCATTGATTTTATTGCTGCTGAGTTGCCATTGAAACCCATCATATAGTCATGATTGATCTTTGCTCCCTGGTTGGCCTTGCTGATTCAGATTCCTGAGTCTTCATGTTGATTCACACTTAGAGTTGAGTTACTGCCTGTTTTTTTTCTTTTTTTTTTTTAGTTTATATACCTATGCTCTATATGCTTAGCCACTATTCCAATTGTCAGCACCCTATTCTGGCTGTTGGGCCTCCTACCTCTACCCATCCACAGCGCCCCTCCCACACACACACACACAACTGGAAAGCTTATGTGGAGCTTACTTTTTAAAAAAGATTGTTTTATTGCTTAAAGTAGTACAAAGAGTATTACATATGTCTGTTTGTTTATTTATTTATTTATTTATTTATTTATTTATTTATTTATTTATTTATTTATTTATTTTTGGAGCTTACTTTTTAGCCCAGATCTTTTCAGACTAGTTACCCTTTGAGCTTGTTGTTGTTGTTTTTTTTCCAGCTAGAAAGTGTTAGTTGGAAACATTTGAGCTGCCAGGGAAATTCAAATAATGTTGCAGGAAAGGGCCAGATGATCCTTTCTCCTTTGTTACAGGATCTGCACCCCAAGGTGACTTTTTATTCTGTAGAGCACCTCTACTTAGGTAGTGGAAGGTCCCACATCACTCTCCCAGAGCAGTAGGCACCAACTTGCCTGAAGTTCCATAATTGAGGGGAAATGGACAGGGAGATTAAGCATCGTTCTCATAAAGATTTGCTGGGTCACAGTTTGAGTAGGTAGAGAAGGGATAGTCTTAGTCCAGGCCTGGTCCTGACCTTTATCAGTTTTCTGTGGTTGGTATGATTTGCTGCATAAAGAAGGGACCATGGTGTTATCTGACTTCATGGGGAAATCTATTTGTACATAAAATTAGGTGCCACTTGTATAATAGTTGAGTTACTCTGAAATACAAACCACAATGTAAGTACAGATAATAACCAAAATTCATAACATTTTCAGAAAACTGCAATATTTGAATATGAGAAACTATGAAAAATCCACATTGGTATTTTTTTGGGAATCCAAAATAATTTCAAGAAATAAATGTCAGGACTAGGTTTTTACTTTGGTTTACAATTTTCTGAGCATATCTTTTTGCTGTATCATTTCTTTTAATCCTCCTAGCAAACTTCTAAAATAAGGCACTAAGTTTCTTAATGTGTAGAGGAGAACTGAGCCAAAGATAAGTGACTTGTTTGATAACAAATAGCTATTGGTTATAGAACTAGGGTGTCTGAGTTCTAGAAACTTGTAATTAT
This sequence comes from Myotis daubentonii, assembly GCF_963259705.1. Lineage (NCBI taxonomy): Eukaryota > Metazoa > Chordata > Mammalia > Chiroptera > Vespertilionidae > Myotis > Myotis daubentonii. The sequence continues at coordinate 4,477,473 of NC_081860.1, read as the reverse complement.
GTCAAGCTAACTCTAATTAATTCACTGAATTATACTGTTCTCAAATCATGATGGTTACTTTTTTTTATTTTGTACTTCATAAAACAGTTGTGGAACTTACAAATTTAAAGTGTATGGTATCATTAACATTGCAATATTAGCTCTGATATTATCTGAAATATCCTAAGAATTTACAATATTTTGAAAATATGTTTATATTAATATTAAGAGAGTAATGTTCTTTATCACCACTTTTGTGCACAGCAAGCAACAGCTAACTTCTAAAAATAAAGAAGAAAGGAGGCCTCAAAAATCTGAAAGTAGCGCTCCTGGTAAGACTTCTGATAGTGAATTCCTCTTGGTGCTCCTGCCATAGATGAAGTAAGAGTAAGAAAGTTTGATAATGAGAGAGCAGGAAAATAATACCAAACAATGTGTAAGTTGCATTTATAGTATCTCTTAATCTCTTTCTTCATAGCATAGTATTCAGTATTAATAACAAAATTAAAATCTGGGGCAATATCGTTTGAAAAGAAATTCATTTAGTTAGTCCTGATCCCTAAAATCCCATAAAATATCTTTATGTAAAAAAAAAATTATGTTAGGATGGTGTATGTTTCCTCTGGGTTCACATTATACCAAATTGGACTTGTTCTAAAATGGATCTTTTGTTTAGTTTTCATTGTGATGGGTTATATTTTCCAAGTACTTGTTATTACATAGTGAGATTTGTCTCACTAAAAAAAGGAACTAACACTAGGAACTCAACAATACTTTCCTGATAGCACAAACAAATGGCAAACAATAAGAACTACATCCCTTAGCCAGAGTGCAAGAATCTGAATGAGATTGTGCTTTAAAGATGTCTACCCATAGAACGGAAGTCAGAAAAACAATACCTGTTGAGAAGCATAGCGTATTTTTCACATTATACCAACAAGGTCTCATTATATCAACTTCAATCTTCAGAAGTCAAAACAGAAGGAGATATGTTGACTTCATTAATTTGATAATTATCAGGACACTGGGATTTCTTTAGAACAGTGGTTCTCAACCTTCCTAATGCCGTGACCCTTTAATACAGTTCCTCATGTTGTGGTGACTCCCAATTTTATTGTTACAAATTGAACATAATTAAAGCAGAGTGATTGATCACAAAAACAATATGTAATTATATATGCGTTTTCCGATAGTCTTAGGCGGCCCCTGTGAAAGGGTCGTTCGACGCCCAAAGGGGTCGCGACCCACAGGTTGAGAACCACTGCTGTAGAACAAGATGCTCTTTTGCCATTGGTGAAAAAATAATCATAATAAATATTCAAATAGTCCAACGTGGGACTCAACAAATTAAAATAAACGTACAAAAATGTTTCTCAATAACAACAATGCCAGATATGTTACCTAGCTCATTGTGCAATCTGAATTGTGAGAAGACACCTTGGTCTTAGTAGACTTTACCAGAGGACTTGTGTAGTTGGTTTTGCAAGTGATAGGAAACACAAAGATGAAATAGTGTTTTGACTTTGAAGATATGCGTAATATGGGAGAGCTTCCCCAGGTTAATTTCTCTTTTATTTTTTTAAAACAAAATTTTCACAGAAAATATCAAAATTCAGTTATTCATTTTTCAGCTTAATGATCTGCCATTTAACTCTCAGGCATCTTTTAGGTACTTGTTACTGTGATGTTGCAGAATTCAAATACCATCCCTGCCTCCAAGAGCTTGTTATTATCTTTGCCATCTATATTATTGACTATTCTTTATTCAGTGCTTATTAGGTGCCATATCACACTAAGTGCTTACGAATATACTTATTTATTCTTTCTTATGCCTGAGTAATATATCAGTCTCTCTCTCTCTCTCTCTCTCTCTCTCTCTCTCTGTATATATATATATATATATATATATATATATATATATATATATATATATATATATATGTCACATATACAAAACACATATACATAACACATCATCTTTATTCATTTATCTATGGAAAGAATCCTAGGTTGCTTCTATATCTTGGCCATTGTGAATAATGCTGCAGTGAACATAGGAGTGCACAGATATTTTTTTTCAAAATTCATATATATATATATCTGTTGGGTAAATACCCAGACGAGTAATGACAGTTCTATTTCTAATTTCTTTAGGAATCTCCATGCTGTTTTCCACAATTACTGTACCAATTCATATTCACATGAACAGTGTGTGAGGCTTTGTCTCTACTCCATGTTCTTGAAAACACTTGCTATTTATATTTGTAGCACAGCCATTCACAGAGGAGTGAGGTGGTACTTCTCTATGGCTTTAATTTGCATTTCCCTGATTAGTGATGTTGAGCTATTTGTTTCTTTGAATTTTTTAAAACATGTTTTTAATTATTTTTAGAGAGAGAGCAAGGGAAAGCAAGAAATAGAAACATCAATGAGAGAGAACCATCACATTCATCGGCTGCCTCCTGCACGCCACTGCTGGGGTTGAGCCTGCAACTGGAGCATGTGCCCTGACCGGGAATTGAACCAGGAACAACTCTTAATCCACTTAGCAATACTGGTCTGGCCTGTGGGTTTCTTTTAAATAGTGAAAAAACTGAGAGACTTGGTGTTGACTTCCCCTAACTTTTGATGGGCTTGGGTTACATCTGATGCTCAGTCTTAAATCCTTTAGTGGTAAACTAGTTATTTTAATGAGCGTAGTATAATCATATCTGTCTTTAGAGCTGGGGAAAGAACACCTTCATTGTGTATCAGAACAGTAAATGTCCAAATACAGTTGTGGTTCTCAAGCAATAAGGAAGACTAAGGTAGGGAGCCAGTAATACTTACTACAGGGATTCACTGGAGTTTTTGGCAGAAGACTAACGGGATTACATATGATTAGGGTCCTCTGGCTGTGGTGTGACGCAGGGATAAGGAAGATTTTCCTTTTAAAGGGCCTGATTTTAGTCCATGTGGTCTGTCACATCTACTCAAGTGTGCCATTGCAGTGTGAGAGCAGCCCTAGAGAATCCGTCAGTGACTATGCATGACTGTGTTCCAGGGAGACTATTTGCAAAACCAGATGGCAGCTTGTATTTGGCCCGTGGGCCCTATTTTGCTGACGCCTCCTGTAGAGGATAGATGGAAGGAAAACACATAAAGAGATGGCAGACCAAACAATATTTTGCCTCTGGACTAGCATAAGTCTACTATGAGGTTTTCAAGCATCCATGCTGAAATGAGTCAGGAAGCACAATTCATTCCTTTTATGTTTTTCTATGTTTATGTCTTTCTCATTTGTGTTTTTCTACATTTATGTCTTTCTCATTTGTTTTGCTTAAAAAAATCTTATTAATTTAAGAAAGAACAATAATAGTTAGTAGTATTTTCCCCGCTGTGAAAGCCATTGTCTAAAAGCCCATATTTGACTAGGGCAGTTGACAGTAGCAAAATAAAGCAGAAACGGTAGATTTTGTGATGATTGCATGTAAAGACTTACTGAGGAGAGAGAAATCTAAGGTGATTCATAGGTTTCCAGGTCGTGCACTGGCATTTTTTTCAGTTGTTGTTGTTAATCCTCACATGAAGGTATTTTTCCATTGAGTTTTAGAGAGAATGGAAGGGAGAGGGAGAGACAGAGAGAAACATAGATGTGAGTGGGACATGTCAATTGGTTGCCTCCTGCATGCACTCCAACCAGGGTGGGACAGGGAACCTACAACCAAGGTACTTGCCCTTGAACGGAATCAGACCTGGGATAGTTCAGTCTGTGGGCCAAGGCTCTATTCACTGAGCAAAACCACTTAGGGCCTGAATTGGCATTTGGAATGGACATGAAGACTAGGACTTTAACCAATCAGAAGGAAAGAGCAACAGTTCATGAAGAAAGATCAGTATTTTCCCATACAGGTTGAGTTTAATGAATATCCATGGATATCCCTATATTTTGGATAACATTTCTATCACTTTTTACTTGTCCTGTCAACAACTGTCTTTAATAGGTGAGCCACAATATTAGTTTAATAAGAAATTTTTAAAAAGATTAGTAATTAAGAAAAAGAACTCTGCAAACATTAGATCACTCTTTTATTATATACTAGAGGCCCGGTGCAGAAAAATCTGTGCACTCGGAGGGGGGGGGCGTCCCTCAGCCTGGCCTGTGCCCTCTCGCAGTCTGGGACCCCTCAGGGGATAACGACCTGCTGGCTTAGGCCTGCTCCAGGGTGGCAGAGGGCAGGCCCAATCCCTAGGTGCAACACCTGGTCGGGCTCAGAGCAGGGCCGTTAGGGGAGTTGAGGCACCGCCCCCTGGCATGCACAGAGCAGGTTGGATTGGGAGGTTGAGATGCCACCCTCAGTCACGCTCAGGGTAGGGCCGATTGGGGAGTTGGGGTACCGCCCCCTGTCACACTCAAGGCAGGGTCGATGGGGAGGTTGCGGCGCCACCACCTGTCACACACAGAGCAGGGTCCATCAGGGGGTTGAGGAGCTCCCCGCTGTCACTCACAGAGTAGGGCCAATAGGGGAGTTGCGGCACCGCCCCCTGTTACACACAGAGCAGGGCGGATCAGGGGGTTGGGGCACCACCCTCTATCACCCACAGAGCAGGGCCAATCAGGGGGTTGGGGCGCCGCCACTCTCACACTCAGGGCAGGGCCGATGGGGAGGTTATGCCTCTACCCCATCACACACACAGCAGGGCCTGGGTGTGTGTGGGGGGGCGGGGGGTGTTGGGGCCCTGCAACCTGACACACAAAGAGCAGGGCCAATCAGGGGATTGGGGCACTGCATCCTGTCACAAACAGAGCAGGGCGGATATGGAGGTTGTGGCCCCGACACCTGTCACACACAGAGCCGCAGGGTGATCAGGGGGTTTGGGCGCTGCCCCCTGTCATGCTGATCCCGGTGCTGGGAGGCCTCTCGGCTCCGCTGATCCCAGTGCTGGGAGGCCTCGTGGCTCCACTGATCCCAGTGCTGGGAGGCATATTACCCTTTTACTATATAGGATAGAGGCCTGGTGCATGGGTGGGGGCCGGCCGGTTTGCCCTGAAGGGTGTCCTGGATCAGGGTGGCGGTCCCCACTGGGGTGCCTGGCCAGCCTGGGTTAGGGGATGATGGCTGTTTGCAGCTGGTCACACACCCTTCAGGGTGGGGGTCCCCACTGGGGTGCCTGGCCAGTCTGGGTGAGGGGCTGAGGGCTGTTTTCAGGCTGGGGGTGACTGAAGCTCCCAACTGTCCTTTTTTTCCTTTTTTATATTCTGGGCCAGCTTTAGCTCTGGCTCCAGCTCTGAGGCCTCTGCTGCTGAAAGCAGGTATCTGGTTTGTTTGGGTTCTATAACCGAAACACTGTATCAACTCCAGCTCTGAGATCCCGGCTCGCTGAAAGCAGGTTTCTGGGGTTTTGTTTAGCTTCTATATTTGTAACAGTGTTTCAAACTGCAAGCTCAGAAGCCGGCAAGGCAGGTGGAGAATGTTGGTTTCCTCCATCACTGAAGCAAGCAAGCCTCATGTTAGCTTCAAGCTGCCTGGCTGCTGGCTGCCATCTTGGCTGGCAGTTAATTTGCATATCGCCCTGATTAGCCAATGGGAAGGGTAGCAGATGTACGGCTAATTACCATGTTTCTCTTTTATTAGATAGAGCTAGAGGCCTGCCTGCCCTGATGGGGGCCGATTGGGGGTCGGGCCAGCCAGGAGATCAAATGTTGGAAGCTATAGCTTTCCTCCGGCTGGATCTAATTATGAAGGATGGCCAAAAGAAAACCCACAACAGAACTGTTTTGCATTTCACGTGCCATGAGATGAAGTTGTTTATGTGTTGTTTGCAAATATATATCAAGATGGATGATGGCCCTGTAATGATTTTTGCGTTCTTTCTGGGACTCTACTCTTAGTTTCGCGATATGATCTTCATTCTTGTTTGTTAAAAAGTTTTTCTCTTTTTGAATGTGCCTGTGTTTCACTGTTGCTCCTGGCAGCCTGCAGATCCTCTTTGCTAACCCATTTAAAGAGAGATTGAAAGCTCACCTAATCTGCAAGTCACTGCAATTTCACAAAATCCCCACGCAGCCTCTCTACATTTCTCAGCAAAGGGCCGCCATCCATTAATGCTTATGTTGCCTTTTTGGCTAACTTAGAAGGTCTCCTGGGGCTGCAGGCCATGGATGGAGAATTCCACACCTTGGCTGCAATATTAGCAGAGCCCTCTGGAGACTGTGGTTGGGGTCAGAGGGTCTGATAATTATTTTCTTGTGCTTGTACTAACTGTACATGCACCAGGGAGCCCGGCAGTGATTTAGGAGTGTTTGGGGTCATTCGGGGTGGAGGTCAGCCAGGAGGAGGGGCTGCAAGCGGTTGGATGTTAGCTGAGCCCGCAATCAGGGTGTTGGGGGCCGACTGGGGGCTGAGCCGGCCAGGAAGAGGTGCCGATCCCGGCCAGTTGAGGCTGGTTGGCTGTTGCAGTGCACGTCATAGCCACCAGTCTTTCTGGTCATTCTGGCATAACAGTCGCTGGGCTTTTATATAAATAGATGATAATTATTTTTTGCAGTTATCCAAGTTAGTTGATTATGAAAAGCAATTAAACCTTGTTCGGTTGGAGAAATTTGTCAATGAGATGTCTTCCTTTTCTCTATAGGAACTTTGCTATAGAACATACTGTCAAGCATTGGGATGCTGCGTTTCCTATTCTGACTAAATAAGAACATTGCTAGTTTCACATAATTTTCTGACAACATTGATTCATTTATCCCTTTCATGTCTTTATCCCAATTGTTATAGATCTACAGAAAACTCGAAAACAAGCAAGGATGGAAGCAAAGTCAAGGACAGGTATTCAGTGAAATCAACTTCTGTATTGTAATCATGTATAACACATCAATCCAAATAACATTTTCTCATAATGCAATTTGGTTAGATGTTTCTAAACACACCCCTAGGTTTGTTTATTCACTAGAAAATGTTACAGGACTCAGCATATAGTGTGCTCACACGTGCGTTTTATTTCAGTGAAAGGTTTATAGCAAAATCAGAAACAGAGAAAAGGTGCCTGTGACAAAGTGTGGCAGACATCTGGCACCGGCTTCCAAGAGTCCTCACCCTGTGGAATGACCATGATGTGCTTCGTTATTCCAGTGTCCAATTCTGAGAACACACATGAAACATGTCATCTGCTGGTCTTGTTAGATTCAGTGCCAAGGTTTTTATGGCACGCTAGTCACATAGACATCTTCCCCATAGCATGTACCCAAATTCTAGATTCCCAGAAGGAAAGCAAGTGTTCAGTAAGAACCCCATCAGTTGTACAAAGTATTAAGGCACAGGGAGCCACACTTATCATTTAGAGAAAGGTGGAAAGCCTCCCCAGACTCAGGTTTTCAGACACCCACTGAAGGGTAGCCATTTAAGGAGGACTTTGTAAGGATAGCAGTCTTAGGCCTGCTGCATGGACATTTTCGGCACAGCAGGTATAGCCCTGACTGAATTTTTGGCTTTGGCCTAAAATTATGTTTTTAAAGCAAGTAATATGGTAATATAACGTGGTATTGGTTTCAGTCCCATCATGTATAATTCCTTGCAATGCTGGCCACTTTTGTGACTCTTGGTGAGTATTTCTCAGGTATTTGTACCTAAATTACGAGGGCAATCTTAGGCAACGATCAGCTTTCCTTTTTATCCAATTAATGTTTCAAGATGATTTTTACATAAAATCAGTGTAATGATTTCTGATTTAAATTAGAATAAAAAGTGTACTTTAATTATATGGATGTTTCATTTTATATACATAGATTTCACTAAATTCCTGTTTATAATTTCAAAGCAAGTTATTCAGTCATATTTATTAGTTATTGTCTTACCCTAGTATCCATTAAACACTATTTGCTTTATTTCTTTCTTTCCATATGTTTCACTCCATTGTGAGGATAATTCCCATTTTCTGATACTTGGATATTTATCGTAATTGTTCAGGTGACTGTGTCTTGAAAACAGCATCTATATGTTGATGTATGTTAATAGAAGATTCAAGGGATTCATTATTTTGAAGAAAAATTACTAAGACTTATTTTTTAGAACAGTTTTAGATGCACAGTCAGATTGAGCGGAGAGTACAGTGTGTGCCCATAAACCACACAGCCCCACACACAGCCTCGCTCATTGTTTACATCCTGCCCCAGAGAGGAGCATTTATAACAATGGATGGATGTGCACTGAAAAATGCATGATGGCACATACCCACCATTCCAGTTTCATATAGAATCATTTCACTGTCCTAGAACTCCTCTGTGCTTTGCTTATTCATCCCTCCCTTCTCCCTAATCCCTGGAAAACACTGATCTTTCTTAGTCTCCATAGGTTTGCCTTTTCCTGAATATTGTATAGTTGGATTCATACAGTGGGTATCTTTTTGAATGTTTAACAAATGAAAATTCTAAGGTAAATGGATGTAGTTATCCAAGATGTTGTTTCCTTCGTTATTTGTTGTTGTTGTTCATCAACAGAGGATCTGATGACATGTCCCATGCATGCTGAAAGAGAAGGATGTCTATAGGCATTTGCCACCTGAGAGAGAGGGTTGAGAAAAAATGACCTGTGCACTACTGCAGAGCACTAACGGTCTGGACCACCCTGCGGTATGAGGTGGGAACATTTACTCTAGCAATGCAAGGAGACAGGCTCAATGGGTTCTACTACATACAACTGGAATCACAAAGTATTTCCTACTTATCCTGCAATATGAAATGGGGCCAGAGAGAGTCTGTTTCCTATGTGTAGCTGTGCTTCAAAGTGTAGTGTCTAGCGATTAAACTTCCTTAACATGGAGTGTTTCATCCTCAATTAGCAAGTCTTCACTGAAGAGCTAGACAATTTATATTATGTTACGGCAAAATAAGGATACTCTCTTCTAACTGCTGCTAATAGGAGGAGTCCAGAAAACCAATGCTATTTAAGTTTGACATTGTTAGTCTATGAGTCTGCTTCCACTAATGACATAATTTTCTGTCAGTCCCATGGGGTTTGGTTAGGATTATGTTCATTGTACATAGCAGTACACAGGAAGGTATCAAACTGTGATACCTCCCATTTTTCTCTGTGTGTGTTTGATCTATTTAAAAAGAGAAAGTAATTGTCCTTATGTGTTAATGGCCTACCAATAATATGATTAATGTTCACTCTAGTATAGTCTTCAGGTGTGGCCCAAAGTTATACTTTCTAATGTATTAGTCCAGTACTTATAAACTCCTGTATTGTTATTGCTTTAAAATGTATTTTATTTTATTTTTTAAAAATAGTGGTTGATACCTCAGAAGAAGATTCTTTAAGCAGGTAGGATTTTTAAAAATTACATATTAATTAAGGGAATTCAGAGAAAAGAAAATAACATTTCTAGAGTGTTCTACTATGGGCTAGAGCCTATACTATGTAATTAACCTGTGTTATATGGTCATCATAATAGATTGGCCAAGTAGCTGTGCTAATGTAACCTACTTTTTATTTATGAGGCAACTGCGATTCAGGGAAGTGGATGAATTGATCCATGATTCCATAGTTAGCAAGGGCTGAGGCATGATTTGACTGTCAACCATTTTTGCTCCCAAATTATTCTGTTGTCTCTGAACATACACTGGTAAGTTCCAGTGTAGCTCTGCCATGGAGATACAGATGCAAACCAGATCATCTCAGAAAGTCAAATCTGATTGTGTGTTAACTCTGATTTAGAGTTCCTAAGAGGCCCAGTGAGTCTAAGCATGTATTGTATTCTCCTTGATAAGTGTAGTGGTAAATTGGACCTTGTTTTTTCCACCAAAGCTTTAGGGCCCATCTCAGTTAGCTATGGCCACAAGACTAAAGGTTTTACCAAAGCAAGGCCAAATCTGGCAAGTTTTTTTAGGTAAAATAATATCTATTCTTCTTGGAATGAGATATTCTAAGTAAAGAATATCTATGTGTAGATCATGTTATCTTAATTAAATTAAGCATATGTTTAGAGGATATTTCTAATTGATTCCTTTATTTACTGACTTCCCAGTCTGGTCTTTTCTGTAGGCTAGCACCTTATACTAGTTGTATGAGGTTTTTCCTTTGTCTCCATAGTTGTTTTTTCCCCTCTTGCATGAGTTTTTGATTTATTTTATTCTCTGCTTTTATTTCTGTTTCTTTCTTTGTGTTATTTTCCCCCAATTCTGCCAGCTATGGCATTATCCATTTTTTTTATAGACAGAATCAAAGACACATAGAATTTCATAATTTCAAGGAAGCCTAGCAATAAATTAAAAAAAAAAAACCTTCCCTAGCACTTCAACTTGTGTTTGACATCCTGGCCAAGTGGTTGTTCACATGGAGTGTTGGAAGCACATGAAAGTGACTCATTGAGATAATAATAAGTGGTGGAACAGAGAGGTAAATTCAGGTGCTAAATGCAATGCTCGTCCCTTTTTTTCATTCTGTAGGTGAGTTTTCCTAATAGAAATAAAGGGAGTGTGTTGTGAACACAGTCAATAGAGGATAAGAATGGAATTAGCAGGGAATCCCAAGTTTCAAGCGGAACAACACTAGGTTAGATTTGAAATAAGAGTTTTGGAAAAGATATGAAAATATATGACAAGTTAAAGATAAGTTTTTAGAAGAAGGACATTGAATGTGGGTTGTTCTCCAGAAAGGCAGATTAAAGTATGAGGCTCAAGGATGTACTGAAGTAGTTGCTGCTCTTTTGCTTGGTTGTTTAATTGGAGAAACTAGCAGCATTCAAGGTTTCTTTAGAAAAATATGAAAAGAATTTGAGCCACTGGAAAGATTCTTTTGATCGCATAAAGGACTGTGGTCCCTCTGCCTGACTCACAGAGTGGGGCTTATGTCCCCTTGAGTCCTAGGGAATGGAGATTGCTGAACTACATAGATCCAAGGCCCACGGCAGGTGTCTTCTTCCCTTTACCTGGTTTCCCAATTAGCTGATGTGCTTCCCATGTACATGGAGGACTGGGCAGGGGCAGGACTAGATGTCAAAACTGTATCAGAAACGAAGTTGGGTAACAATGAAAACTTTTTGTAAATAGAGCCCCACCGTTAATTATATCAGGAATCATTATTTGATATGCAGATGGATTATCTTACACTTAAATTTCTTTTTGCTTGTTTTAAAGAAGTGAACTCACTCATTTTTGTTTTGTTTTTTACTGTAAAGTCTTTGCAGCAAACCTGGCATTAATGATTCAAGGTCTACATCACTCAATGAAGACGTAAAGGTGAAGTGCTCCCTTGTGAAATTAATTTTCCTGCTGTCAATTTAATTTTGCTTGGCACTTACTCTTATAACTTTGTAGCAGCCTACCTATCTTTGATTTATGTTTCTAATGCAAAATTAGTCTTTTTATTGTTAAATTGTCAACCAAGATATGCCTTTTTAAAAATTGATTTTACATAGAGAGAGGAAGGGTTAGAGGAAGAGAGAGAGAAAGAGAGAGAATCACTGACATGGGAGAGAAACATGGATTGGTTTTCTTTCCCATGAGCCCCAACTGACAACCTGGGTATGTGCCCTGACTGGGAATTGAACCCATGACCTTTTGGTGCATGGGGTGTCAATCCAACCAACTCAGCCACATAGGTCAGACCAGAAAATAAGTTTATTTTATCGTGTGATTCCTTTTATATGTCATTCCCATAATAAGTGACTACATAGAGATATAAATCAGAGGCTGCGGTAGGAGGAATGGACATTCTCTATTTCATGAGAATGAGGTTTCCTTCTGGAGTGCTGAAAAGTTTTGGAACTAGATAGAGGTCATCATTGCACAGTATTGCAAATGTACCAAATGCTACTGAATTTTTCACTTTAAAATGGTTTAGTTTTTGTTTGGTGAACTATACTCACTACAAAAAAAACTGTCATAATAATAATTAATCAATCAATTGAACTAAGATCATGTTACACCTTCATTTTTTTATTTTTTAAATTTTTATTGCTTAAAGTATTACAAAGGGTATTGCATATGTCTCCTTTTTCTCCCCGCCCTGGACAGTCCCCTGGCCTCCCGTACCCCCCAGTGTCTCATGTCCATTGGTTATGCTTATATGCTTGCATATAAGTCCTTCGGTTGATCTCTTACCACCCCCTTTCTGTCCCCCAACCCTCCCCGGCCTTCCTGCTTCAGTTTGACAGTCTGTTTGAGGCAGCTCTGCCTCTGTATCTATTTTTGTTCATAAGTTTATAATGGTCTTCATTATCCATGAATGAGTGAGATCATGTTTTATTTTTCCTTCATTGACTGGCTTATTTCACTTAGCATAATGCTCTCCAGTTCCATCCATGCCATTGCAAATGGTAAGAGTTCCTTCTTTTTTACAGCAGCATAGTATTCCATCATGTAGATATACCACAGTTTTCTAATCCATTCATCTACTGATGGACACTTAGGCTGTTTCCAGATCTTAGCTATGGTAAGTTGTGCTGCTATGAACATATGGGTGCATATAGCCTTTCTGATTGGTGTTTCTGGTTTCTTGGGATATATTCCTAGAAGTGGGATCACAGGGTCAAATGGGAGTTCCATTTTCAGTTTTTTGAGGAAACTCCATACTGTCTTCCATAGTGGCTGCACCAGTCTGCATTCCCACCAGCAGTGCACGAGTGTTCCTTATTCTCCACATCCTCTCCAGCACTTGTAGTCCCATCCTCTCCAGCACTTGTCGTTTGTTGATTTGTTGATGATAGCCCGTCTGACAGGTGTGAGATGGTACCTCATTGTTGTTTTGATTTGCATCTCTCGGATGATTAGTGACTTTGGGCATGTTTGCATATGTCTCTTGGCTTTCTGAATGTCCTCTTTGGAAAAGAGTCTATTTAGATCCTTTGCCCATTTTTTGATTGCATTGTTTATCTTCCTTTTTTAAGTTGTATGAGTTCCCTATAAATTTTGGAGATTAGGCCCTTATCAGATATGACACTGGCAAATATGTTTTCCCACGCAGTGGGCTTTCTTGTTGTTTTGTTGATGGTTTCTTTTGCTGTGCAGAAGCTTTTTATTTTGATGTAGTCCCATTTGTTCATTTTCTCTTTAGTTTTAAGTGCCCTAGTAGCTATATCAGTGAAGCAATTGCTTCGGCATATGTCTGAGATTTTGTTGCCTTTGGATTCTTCTAGAATGTTCATGGTCTCCCGTTGTACATTTAACTCCTTTATCCATTTTGAGTTTATTTTTGTGCATGGTGTAAGTTGGTGGTCTAGTTTCATTTTATTGCATGTATCTGTCCAATTTTCCCAACACCATTTATTGAAGAGGCTATCTTGACTCCATTGTATGTTCTTGCCTCCTTTGTCAAATATTAATTGAGCATATTTGTTCGGGCTGATTTTGGGCTCTCTATTTTATTCCATTGATCTATATGTCTGTTCTTGTGCCAGTAACAGGCAGTTTTGAGAGCAGTGGCTTTGTAACACAGCAAATGTACCAAATACAGTAAGTCTGTATTGAGATCCCACCTACTTTGTTCTTTCTCAGGATCGCTGCAGCTATTTGGGGTCTTTTTTTATTCCAGACGAATTTTTGCAGAGTTAGTTCTAGATCTATGAAATATGCCATTGGTATTTTAATGGGAAGTGCGTTGAATTTATAGATAGCTTTGAGTAGTATGGACATTTTAATGATGTCGATTCTACCAGTCCGTAAACACGGTATGTTCTTCCATCTGTTTATGTCTTCCTCTATCTCTTTTTTCAACGTCTTGTAGTTTTCTGAGAAGAGGTCTTTTACCTCTTTAGTTAAGTTTATTCCTTCCTAGGTAGCTTAATTTTTTTGGTGTGATGGTAAATGGGATTGGTTTTTTTAGTCTCTCTTTCTGTAAGTTCACTATTGGTGTATAGAAATGCCTTAGATTTCTTGGGGTTAATTTTGTATCCTGCTACATTGCCAAATTCATGTATTAAGTCTAGTAGTTTTTTGATGGAGTTTTTAGGGTTTTGTATGTATAATAGCATGTCGTCTGCAAATAAGGACAGTTTTACTTCTTCTTTTCCAATTTGGATGCCTTTTATTTCTTCTTCTTGTCTAATTGCAATGGCTAATACTTCCAGTACTATGTTGAACAGGAGTGGTGAGAGTGGGCATCCCTGTCTTGTTCCTGTTCTTAGGGGAAATGGTATTAGTTTTTGTCCTTGAGTATAATGTTGGCTGTGGGTTTGTCATATATGGCTTTTATTATGTTGAGGTATGATACTTCTATTCCCACCTTGCTGAGAGTTTCTATCAAAAATGGGTGTTGGATCTTGTCAAATGCTTTTTCTGCATCAATTGATATGACTATGTGGTTTTTTTTCTTTCGATTTGTTTATGTGATGTATCACATTTATTGATTTTCGGATATTGTACCATCCTGGCATCCCTGGGATAAATCCTACTTGATCATGGTGTATGATCTTTCTGATGTACTGCTGGATCCAATTTGCTAAGATTTTGTTGAGGATTTTGGCATCTATGTTCATGAGGGTTATTGGCCTGTAATTCTCTTTCATTGTGTTGTCTTTACCTGGTTTTGGTATTAGGGTGCTGCTGGCTTCATAGAATGAGTTTGGAAGTGTTCCTTCCTCTTGAATTTTTTGTAGTAGTCTGAGGAGGATAGGTTTTAGTTCTTCCTTGAATTTTGGGTAAAACTCCCCTGTGAAGCCGTCTGGTCCTGGGCTTTTGTTTGCTGGAAACTTTTTGATGACTGCTTCAATTTCTTCCATAGTTAGTGACCTATTGAGATTTTTAGATTCTTCCTGATTGAGTTTTGGAGTGTTGTATTTTTCTAGGAATTTGTCCATTTCCTCCAGGTTGTCTAGTTTGTTGGAGTAGAGTTGTCCATAGTATTTTTTAACAACCATTTGTATTTCTGTGGGGTCTGTTGTTAATTCACCTCTATCATTTCTGATTTTGTTTATTTGGGTCCTCTCTCTCTGCTTCTTGGTGAGCCTGGCTAGGGGTTGGTCAATCTTGTTTATCCTTTCAAAGAACCAGCTCTTGGTTTCATTGATTTTCTGTATTGTTTTTTTGGTCTCTGTGTCATTTATTTCTGCTCTAATCTTTATTATCTCCTTCCTTCTGCTCACTCTGGGGTTTTCTTGTTGCTCTCTTTCTAATTCTTTGAGATGTAGAGTTAGATGATTTACTACCATTTTTTCTTTTTTTTAAATTAAATCTTTATTGTTCAGATTATTACATTTGTTCCTCTTTTTTTCCCCCCCATAACTCCCCTCCTCCCAGTTCCCGCCCCACCCTCCACCCTCACTCCCCACCCACTGTCCTCTTCCATAGGTGCACGATTTTTGTCCAGTCTCTTTCCGCATATCCCACACCCCTTTCCCCCCAAGAATAGTCAGTCCATTCCTTTTCTATGTCCCTGATTCTATTATGATCACCAGGTTATTTATTCACTTGATTCTTAGATTCACTTGTTGATAGATGCATATTTGTTGTTCATAATTTGTATCTTTACCTTTTTCTTCCTCTTCCTCTTCTTAAAGGATACCTTTCAGCATTTCATATAATACTGGTTTGGTGGTGATGAACTCTTTTAGCTTTTCCTTGTCTGTGAAGCTCTTTATCTGACCTCAGTTCTGAATGATAGCTTTTCTGGATAAAGTAATCTTGGTTGTAGGTTCTTGGTATTCATCACTTTGAATATTTCTTGCCACTCCCTTCTGGCCTGCAAAGTTTCTGTTGAGAAATCAGCTGACAGTCGTATGGGTTTACCCTTGTAGGTAACTGAGTTTCTTTCTCTTGCTGCTCTTAAGAGCCTCTCTTTGTCTTTTGCTCTTGGCATTTTAATTATGATGTGTGTTGGTGTGGTCCTCTTTGGATTCCTCTTGTTTGGGGTTCTCTGTGCTTCCTGGACCTGTAGGTCTATTTCTTTCACCAGGTGGGGGAAGTTTTCTGTCATTATTTCTTTAAATAGGTTTTCAATATCTTGCTCTCTCTCATCTTCTGGCACCCCTATAATTCTGATGTTGGTGTGCTTGAAGTTGTCCCAGAGGCTCCTTACACTATCTTCGTATTTTCGGATTCTTTTTTCATTTTGCTTTTCCAGTTGGGTGTTTTTTGCTTCTTCGCATTTCCAATCTTTGACTTGATTCTTGCGCTCCTCTGGTCTGCTGTTGGGTGTCTGTATAATATTATTTATTTCAGTCAGTGTATGCTTAATTTCTAGTTGGTTCTTTATCACAACATCGATGGTCTCATTAGATTTCTTGAGGATCTCACTACATTTATCTGCGGTCTCACCAGTCTTTTCAAGGGCCTTACTAAGTTTATCGGCAGCTTCTAGACAGTTCTTAAGAGACCTTAAAAGTGTGGTTCTGAACTCAATATCCTCCATTGACAGTTTTGTCCTGTTTCTTGGTCTCCGCATTTTTTATGCTTTCTTGGTACACTCCCTAGTGGTCTTTGTGTGCAGTCTTGTTGCCTTTAAGCCTTGATTGATGTCGGCAATACCGGGGGTGATTTCTACTACCATTTTTTCTTGTTTTTTGAGGTAGGCCTGTAGAGCTATAAACTTCCCTCTCATGACTGCTTTCATTGTGTCCCATAGGTTTTGGATTGTTGTGTTTTCATTGTCATTAGTTTCCAGGATGTTTTTAATTTCTTCTTTGATCTCATTGATAACCCACTCAATATTTAATAACATGCTATTCGGCTTCCAAGTGTTTGCGTATTTTGGGTTGTTTTTATTGTAGTTTATTTCTAATATTATGCCCTCATGGTCTGAGAAGATGCTTGTTGTGATTTCAATCTTCTTGAATTTGGGGAGACTTTGTTTGTGACCCAATATGTGGTCTTTTTTTGAATATGTATCATGAACACTTGATTAGAATGTATATTCCATGGTTTGGGGGTGAAGTGTTCTGAAGATGTCAATTAAGTCCAGCTGATCTAGTGAGTCATTGAGGATTGCTGTTTCTTTGGTGATTGTTTGTTAGAGGATTTATTTGGTGATGTCAGTGGTGTATTAAAGTCCCGTACTATGATTGTATTATTGTTGATCTCTCATTTGATATCTTCCAGGAGTTTTTTTTATATATTTGGGTGTTCCTGCATTGGGTGTATATATGTTTATCGGGGTTATATCTTCTTGTTTTATTGATCCCTTTAGTATTATGAAGTGGCTTTCCTTATCTCTTGTTATGGCCTTCACTTTGAGGTTTATTTTGTCCGATATAAGTATTGCTGCCCCAGCTTTTTTTTCATTTCCATTTGCCTGAAAGATATTTTTCCATCCTTTCACTTTCAGTCTGTGTGAGTCCCTTCTTCTGAGGTGGGTCTCTTGTAGACAGCAAATGTATGGGTCATTTCTTTTATTCATTCAGCCACTCGATGTTTTTTGGTTGGAGCATTTAGTCCACTTACGTTTAAAGTCATTATTGAAAGGTACTTGTTTCTAAACATTTTTTTTGTGTGTGTGTGTTGCTGTGTTCTTTCTGAGCTTTTTTATTTCTTCTTTTTACACCAGTCCCTTTAGCATTTCTTGCATTGCTGGCTTGGTGGTGATAAACTCCCTTAGCCTTCTTTTGTCTGTGAAGCTTCTTATTTCCCCTTCAATTTTGAATGATAGCCTTGCTGGATAGAGTATTCTTGGATTCAGACCTTTGCTTTGCATCACTTTGTAAATTTCTGTCCATTCTTTTCTGGCCTGATGTGTTTCTGTTGAGAAATCATTTGATAATCTAATGGGAGATCCCTTGAATGTAACTTTCTGTCGCTCCCTTGCAGCCTTTAAGATTTTTTTCTTTGTCCTGAACATTTGCCATGGTAATTACGATGTGTCTTGGAGTGGGTCTTTTCAGGTTCACCTTGTTTTGGACTCTCTGTGCTTGTGTGATTTTTTTCTTCTCCACCTCTGGGAAGTTTTCTGATATTATTTCTTCAAATAGGTTTTCTAATCCTTGTTCCTCTTTCTGTTGTTCTGGCACCCCTATTATCCATATGTTCTTTCGTTTCATGTTGTCCCATAGCTCCCTTAGGCTCTCCTCCTGTCCTTTACTTTTTTTATCCAATTGCTGTTCAGTTTGGGTATGTTTTGTTTCCCTGTCTTCTAATTCGCTAATTAGGTCCTCTGCTTCTCCTAGTCTACTGTTGAAACACTCAGTAGTGTATTTATTGCAGCTATATCACTTTTCATTTCTTCTTAGTTCTTACATAATTTATTGACTTTTTCATCTGTTTCTTGTTGCTTCTTGCATAAGTTGTTGATTTTTTCCTCCATCCGGTTTATGCACTCTAGGACCCTTAATCTGAATTCTTTTTCTGTCATGTTGCATGCCTCTGTATCACTTAGCTGCTTTTCTGGTGAGTCCTCCTTTTCGTTCCTTTGGGGGTTACTTTGTCTACCCATGTTTGATCGTACCGCCATATCTAGATGTTGAGTCGTTCAGTGGCTGCTCCTTGGGTGGCAGTGGCTCCTCGGGCTGCGGTTGCTCCTCAGGCGGTTGTGGTAGCAGCTGCTCCTCAGTTGGTAGCAGCTCCTCTGGTGGGTGCTGTTCACAGTTGTGGTGGCTCCTCTGGCTGGTGGGGGGAGGCTTCACACACAGCTGCTGTTCCTCAGACAGAGCCATGTTACACCTTTAAAAGCAATCCAATAGGCTCATTTAAAACCGGTCTTCTGGTGAAAGGTTACATTGTTAATTTGAGACTTTTCTTATTTCTTGAGATAGGCCTACATTGCTGTGAATTTTACTCTTAAGACTGCTTTCGCTCTTCCATAGATTTTGAGTTGTCATGTTCTCATTTCAGTTGTCTCAAGGTATCTTTTGATTTCTTTCTTAATCTCATTGTTAACCCATTCACTGTTTAGTAACAGGTTATTTAGCCTCCATGTGTTTTTAGGTTATCAGGTGTGAGTGTGTGTGTGTGTGTGTGTGTGTGTGTGTGTGTGTGTAATTGATTTGTAGTGTGATAACACTACAAATGTGGTTGGAGAAGATGTATGAAATGATTTGAATCTTTTTAAATTCACAAGGCTTTTTTTATGGTCTTACATGTGGTCTATCCTAGAAAATGTTCCATGTGTACTTGAAGAAAATGTATTCCCTGCAGTGTTACAGTGTAATGCTCTGAAAAAAATCAATGAGATTCATCTGGTAAAATGTGTCCTTTAAGGGTGCTGTTATCTTTTTTGTTTTGGAAGATCTATCCATTGATGTCAATGGGGTATTAAACTCCCAACTATGATGATATCAATATTTTCTGTATATAATTAGGTGCTCTTATGTTTGCAAAGGTTCTTTCTTGTTTTTGGATGGATCCCATTATCATTATACCAGAGACCCGGTGCAGAAATTGTGCACGGGTGGCATCTGGCCAGCCTGCCCCTATTGGGGTGATTGGGCCAGCTGGCCAGAGAGAGGGGCCACAGGTGGTTGGTAGGCCAGCCCCTACCCCTGGTCGAACTCCCAGTTTAACTCCCAGTCGAACTCCTGGTCCAAGGGACAATTTTCATATTAGCCTTTTTTTATATAGTATAATGGCCTTCTTTGTCTCATGTTATAGTCTTAGTTATAAAGTTCATTTGATCTGATATAATTATTGCTATCCTGGTTTGTGGTATTTTTTGGGGGGTTACATTTGAAAAAAATTTTAGTTTTTCTACTTACTGATTTAAGAGAGACCAAAAGAGAGATGCAAAGAAAGAGAGAGAGAGAGAGAGAGAGAGAGAGAGAGAGAGAGAGAGAGTGTGTGTGTGTGTGTGTGTGTGTGTGTTAAAGAGAGAGAGAGAGAGAGAGAGAGAGAGAGAGAGAGAGAGAGAAAGAGTGAGAGAGAGAGAGACAAAACATTGGAACTTAGAATTCTAATCTTCTAATATGATCACTTCAGGAAATTTTTATTTCATGTTGGTCGCAGTTTGCATTCAATATTAGTTTGTATTAATTTCACATGTACAGCATAATGGTTAGATAATCATATACTTTATAAATTGGTCTCCCCAATATTTCAAGTACTTTCCTGCACTGTACATCATCATTGTGATTTTATTGAGATATTTTACTAACAAACATATATACTTCCACATATACTTTTATCACCACTCTCAGATGTGTTCATTGAGCCAAAGCTTTACATTGTGTTGTTTAATAAAGTATGGTACTGCCATAAAAAATGAAACCTTACCATTTGTGACAGCATGGATGGACCTAGAGGGCATTATGCTAAGTGAAATATGTCAGACAGAGAAAGATAAGTCCCATCTGATTTCATTTACATGTGGAATGTAAAGAGCAAAATAGGTGAACTAAGAAATTTATGAGAGACCCATAGATGACAGAGTTCTGACTGATGGATGCCAGAGGGAAGGGGGTCGGTAGAGTGGGTCAAAAGTAAAGGGATCAACAGGTACAAGTTGGTAGTTATAGAATAGTCACGGGGATGTCAAGTACACATAGAGAATGTAGTCAATCATATTGCAATAAGTATGAATGGTGTGAGGTGGATATTGAAATATCAGGTGATCACTTTGTAAAGTATCTGATTTTCTAACCACTATGCGGCCCTACTGAAACCCATACAAATAATATTGTGAACTATAATGGAAAGATTAAAAAACATAACAAGCGATAGAATACCTGCGAAATATAAAAGCATGGCGATCGTCATTTTGACATGTGTGATATAATCATATAGGTCACATAAATTATTTGCAATAAGATCAGTATTTGTCTCAAAAGGAGAAAACTGAGTTTTGAGGTGCATTGACTTTTGAAATGGAAAAAGAGCTGTAACCTATTTGGCTCAGTGGATAGAGGGTCGGCCTGCGGACTGAAGGTTCGATACCAGGTTTGATTCTGGTCAAGGGCATGTACCGTGGTTGCGGGCATATCCCCAGTAGGAGGCATGCAGGAGGCAGCTGATTGTTGTTTCTCTCTCATCAATAATTCTAGCTCTCTAACCCTATCACTTCCTCTCTGTAAAAAATCAATAAAATATATAATTTTTTAAAAAAATGGATAAAGATTGAGACATGGTGCTCCTAAGAAAAAGTGGATGAGCCCTCTCATTACACTAAGGCATTAAATTACTTTTTAAAAGTCATGCTTAATTTACCTCATTAATTTGATGGAATGTTCTGTTTATTTATCTGATTCAGCATTATAGGATTATATCATTTCTTTTGGTGCCATAAAATGTTAGGAATTACATCCTTATGAAGTTTGGACAGGCCATTTAACTTTGGTTTTATTTCTGTTGTCAGTATATGGGGCTAAAGTAGGTAGATAACTACTTCTATGCCCTCTAGCTATAAGATGTTATAGTGATTGTATTACCCATTTTCCAGAATTGTACATTCACCAAAAATCCATTGATTTCAATCTGCTCCAGTGCTGTGGTAAACTTTGGTTCATATGTTTTATGAATGCCACCACTCTTTTGATGCCATCAAAGATCTTAAAGAAAAAAGAATTGTGAAAGGCAACGGGGGAGGGGATCGCTTCCGGCAGACACAGGAGAGCTTCCTATTTGTTTCTGAGGCACAATGTCATGTCCACTAAATCTGGCTGTAATGCAAGACCCAGGTGGGGAGGACAGAAGAGGAAACATTTTGCTTTTTTTTTTTTACTTTTACTTCTCTGTGCCTGCTAGATAAATGGGGTGGGGTGGGTAAGGGGAATGATAGGTAGCAAAGAGTGGATGTGATGTGAATAAGAGCTCAAAATTAAGACAGCCCTGTAAAATCTTGGAAAATTCTGCTTCTTTACTGAAACAGAAACGAAACAGAATTTACAGCTTCAATGACCTATAATGATAAAAACACAAAATATTTTTATTGATTAAAGTCGTGGCAATTAAACTAAGAGCCAAATGATCAAATTAATGAAAACATAAACAGTCTTTTGAATGATTAAGGTAATAACTATATCCTTAATATCAAACCTTCATCAAAGGTTGCAGAAGAAAAAAAGGAAAAACGCAGTAAAAGGAAAGTGACAGGAAACAAGTATAATGCTGCTGATGATGAAAGTGATGCACGGAGTTGGCAAAGCAAAGTTGAACAAACCGAGAAGGAGCAGTTTCCTATTGTGGAGAATGAAGCTTCTGACAGGTAAGCCTACAGCAGTATTTAATGGTAGATAATTATTCTTTTCCTGTAAAACAAATTCCAATTTGAGCAAATATTCATGATTAACACATTTTATATGTTTACTAGGGAGACTGATCCTTCCCTGGTAATCAGAAAAATATAAATCAACAAACAATGAGATACCAATTTTTGAATTTCAAATGATAAATATTTTATTTAAAAAATAACAACCAGAATTGGCACATGGGAGGAAAAGGCACTCCCCTGCACTACTGGTACATGAAATTGGCACATCTTTTTCAAAGGGTAATGGAGCTAGTTTCAAAACTTCAAGTATGTCATTCCTTTATCCCAATAGCTTCATTTCCAGAACTAGAACCTACAGGAAAACATGACTTGGATATACGCACACGTACACATTCTAAGGACATCAATTATATATTATTATGTATATGAAATGTAGTTACAGTGGGTCATCATATGTATTTTACATATACAATATGACTGGTGATGTATATGTGTGTGTATACATGCATTAAGGATATTTATACAAATGTTACATATATACATATGTATAAGGATATTTATTACAACATTGCTTACATAAAAGTTGTAGGTAATGTAAATTTCTATCTATAAAGTAATACATTATTATACACATAAAATAATGTAGTATGCAGCCCCTGGAAAAATGGGGGTATTTCTGGTCTACAGAATACTGATTGTTGCCCTTGTAGTTAAAGCATTGGGTGTAATGTCATGTCTTGAGTAAATTTTGTGCAAATACTCTCAATATCTGTTCAGATATAAAAGGAAGTTATATGCTACACTGTCACTCTACTTTGTTTCCACCTAAATTGCTAGTTACTAGATTTTTGTGTTTTGTTCCTAATTCCTGAGTGCTCAAATATTGGGCACTCAAATTAATCTGAAAGCTGGGGGATTTCACAAGCAACTTGTTCCATTTCTTATCTACAAATTTCAGCATATTGTGTAAAACCTATTAAAACACATCAAGGGATTAATCTGCCTGGTGAGGGGCTGACAGACCTTTTCTCTGAAGTGCCAGATGGTCAGTATTGTAGGCTTCACGGACCATGGGGTCTCTGAAATCTGTCATAGACACTAGGTAAAGGAGTGGGTGTGGCTGTGTTCCAATCAATCTTTATTTACAAAAACAGGCTCTGGGCTGGATTTGGTGTGCAGGCATTCATTTGCTGGCCTTTGCATTATAAAACCAAGGTGCTCCTAATTTAGTGAACTCACCTGGTTTCCCCCTTGCCTAGTTTGTCCTTATCATTCTATTTTGTTTCTCTTCACCTCCCATTTTTTACACATTCAAATGTCCAGGGATTCAGTCTTTGATCTTTTTTCTCATGACGTTTACTACCTTGTATATACTAATGATCTTCACATGTATATCCCCAGCCCAGATCTCTCTCATCAATGCCAGACCTATAAATCAAACTGCCTACTTGGTATCTCTTTTGTTAATAGCTATTGGGTGTTCCAGACTTAAGATGTTCAAAATTAATCTACTGATAGTCTTTGTCACGCCTGCCCTTCACGTGGTCTTTCCTGTTTGAGTGCACAACAGCTCTTCAATTGCTCTGCCAAAAACTTGGTGTCATCCTCAACTCCTGTCTTTTTCTCTGTCTTAAACCTCACATCTAATCTTTGAGAAAATCTTGTCAGAATTCCTTCAAAATATAGTAAAACCTTGCGACAAAGGGCCAGTTTGGGAAAGGGGGTGTCCTTAAAGTGGAAAGACCATGATCTTATCTAATATAATAATTGAGGAATATGCAAATTAGCTGGGACACCATAACATCACGACCGATCTACAAGCGCCAGAGAGCTACAAGAGGGCAGGGCAGCAAGCAAAGAGCTATAGGAGGGCAGGGCAGCGAGCTAGGAGCAGCAGAGAGCTCCCAGCAGTGGTGGGTTTGTAGCCAGCTAAGGCAAGTGGCAGCGAGCTACTCATGCACAGATTTATGCACAGGCGTACTAGTATATAAAAAAGTAGGTTTTCTGAATGCGTATGCTAAAAAATGGACACATTAGTTTTCCTGTTTTTATATATGTAGACCCATGCAAGTAAAATTAAGTATTTATGAAAAGCTTAATCTCCCAGAGAAGTTTTCTATAGGTGTTACTGCTTATATACTCACCATAGATTTGAGACTGTAGTAAGTATGCAATCTTAATAGAAATAACCATTTTTCAGAAAATACACTTTAATTATATTTAACTAAACAAATAAACAATGTTCTAAAAACAAAACAAAATTTAAATGTTATAAGAACAGAAAAAACGTTTTCCTTTTAATCATTTTTGGATGATGATATATCCAGACACTCCTGTTGTGATGTGACATATAATGTTCGATGTTGAGGAGCTTGGTTTAGGTAATCCTGCTTTGACAAAACTATCCTGCTTAGCTTGAACTTTTGAAGTCTGCTGCTTTTTATCATTAACTCCCCAATATTTTGAAATGGGTTTAATGAAGCTAAATTTCATTATCTGGTGAATTGTCAATAAATGTTATTAGACTGTGGAGATGGGATCCAAGCGCTGATAACTTTGTGTTTGGGGCGTGTTGCTTCTTCTTCCTCCTCATCGTCACTCCCATCCTCATCCTCCCAGGTCATCGCCTCATCTGCTACTTCACTTTGAGTCATAGTGTGATACCCAGGGTCACCTTCACCTTCTAACCACTGTGAAACACCTTCCTCAGCTACTTCTTCTCCACCACTATTCTGTGTTGTCCCGCAGTAATCAGTAACCTCCAGCCCTTATAAATGCAAGTCTCCCTTCCTCGTCAAGAACATTCTTCCAACCATTTTCCAGTGTTTGCCCTTTCACTTCTTTACATGCTGCAGCAAAGTTTAAAAATTGTTGATTTTAAACAATAATTCTTTAAAACGGTAAGTTTTGTAAGGTACGCTGTCCTCTTGTTTGTACATCATTACCTTCTTTGTGCAATAAACCATGATTTCTTCTAAAACGTTTCTTGGGTATATTCATTTGGTTGCCAGAATTATCCCCAGGTCCATGGGCTGGATACATGATGCTATATTTTTTGGCAAAAACATACATCTAAATTTGCCATCTTCTGAACATAACATATTTTTGGATGGATGAGCAAGGGCATTGTCTGAATGCAATAAACAGTTTGCATCTTCTGGTGGTCCAAGCTCTTCACCTTGAAACTTCCTAACTTCTGGTACAAACTCTTTCAAAAACCAGTCCACGCTGAGCCATGCCTTTTTAGAGTTGTCATACAAGACAGGCAGATGAGTCATTATATTTTTTAAAACTCTAGGCAACAATTACAGGTGTCAGTGTATACGATCCATCGGCGCTGGCACATAGCAGTGCCAGGATCCTGTCCTTGCTGACTTTTCTTCCAAGAGTTGTTTTTTCATATTTGGAGGCTTGTGTATTTTTAGGCACAGAAGCCAGAATAAAACACTTTGGTCAGCATTGTAAATCTGAGACGACAGTAGCATTTTGTTATTGATACGTCCTATTGTTTTTTGCCTTAATGGTTCAATCTCTTCTGTTGTAGCACGTAACGATTCACCATAAGTTTATTTGTCCATAACTCAGTGCTTTTTGTGAAAAGGCCATCCATCGCTTGCTTTGAACGGTGTGTTCATATGATTTGAGAACTTAAGTGCTGCAGATTTCAATTCAGTTCCCTGCACTGGGCCCACAAGAACACTGTTGTGTGCACACTTCAACAATGCTTCCTCAACTGAGGTGCCACATGCCCAGTTCATTTGCTTTCTGGTGCCAATTTCATCAATTTCATGCTTTCTGCTATTGATGTTTGCATCTATATCAAATATTAACGCAAATTTTAAAATTGTCTTTGTTTTGTTGTTACTGTTGTTGTTAACCCTCACTTGAAGCATATTTTTTTTATTGATTTTTTTAGAAAAAGTGGAAGCAAGAGAGGGAGAGACAGAAACCTCCATGTCAGAGAAGCACATCAAGTGGACCAGAGCTGGGGATCAAACCTGCAACCCAGGTATGTGCCCTTGATCAGGAATCAAATCCCTGATCCTTTCGGTGTGTGGGCCGAAGCACTCACCACTTCGCCACAATGGCCAGGGCCATCTTTGTTTCTTTTTAATGCTCAATACAGTTTGCTTTTTTAATTCCATGTTACTAACGTGTATGAACACACACTGCCGACTCTTCTAATTTGCGATTCAGTGTTAAAGTAACTATTTTCCCTTTGTTTACATTTTAAGGTTAGGTGGAATGATATGTTTAACACATATTTTTAAATTTATAGTGAATAGGTCTAGTAATGTGTGCATTCACGAGTCACCAAGAATAAGCAAATGCACATGGCTGTGGCGCAACTCAGTGCACATGGAAATGTCGGCTGGAATATGTAAAAACTTCTTCAGAACGTCACTCCACTTGCCAACAGAACCAATTACCTATGCACAATGTGGTGTGATCATGTCTTGATCATTTGCCGAACATTGTTTAGGAGCGGCGATTCTTGGATTTAAATATGTAGACTATAGTTGGCGATAAGTAATGTGTATTTATGTTGGTGAAATTACTGCAGTGGTTTTACAACAAATCGCTTTTTGAGAAAATTTGTTAAAAATATCTGTGAATTAATCACACAAAAATAACCTGCTGAGTATAAGCAAATTTTGGTTAAAGGCATTTCAAAATTAATGGGGTGTTACTTTTCACATATGACATACAGATCAGAAGTTTTATCCATTAAGCCCAAAGTCTGTTAATTCAAGGTCCACAAACTCAAGAGTTGATTGTATGTCCAAAATCCAATCATATTTTCCAGGCCCAGGTCACCATCATCTGCTATCTAGATTAGCTTAATAGTTAATTGAGTTTGTTCTGTCTTTTTTCCTTCTCTCCTCCCTGTCTCCCTTCCTCACTTCTTTCCTTCCCACTTCCTGACACCTTCCTTCTTCATTCCCTCCCCCCACTCCTTTGTCCTTTCCTTTCCCCCTAATTTTCTTTTTCCCCACCAATTCTAGTCTTCTGTTTAATTCTCAACACAGTGGGCCTATTAAAATAGAAGTCAGATTGTGTTGTTCCTCTTATCAATGCCTTTGAATTGCCTGATTCACTCAGAGTGCATGAGTCCCACAGATGCCCAGGCCTGGGATTGAACATGAAACCTGGGTAGGCGTTCTGATTTAGAATCAAACTCGCATTGAGGTTTATGGAACAATGCTCCAACCAACTGAGCCACCTGGCCAGGGCTAACCAAATGTGTTCTGTTTAAAAGCTGCCTTTTTTTCATCAGTTATGTTCAAAATGAAAACTATTTCATAGTCAATAATTAGGGACTTATTTTTGAAGTTTGGTTCAAGAGGAATTGTTTAATAATTGTTCTCAGGAAATCCGCCCCCTTTCTAATATGTTTTTATTAATTTTGGAAAGAGAAAAAGGGAGAGGTAGTGAGGAATCGAAACATCAATGATGAGAGAGAATCATTAATCAACTGCCTCATTCATGCATGCCCCCTACTAAAGATTGAGCCAGCAACCTGGGCATGTGCCCTGACTTGGAATTGATCTGGTGCCTCTTAGTTCATGGGTAGATGCCGAATCACTGACACACACTGGCCAGGCAACCCCCCTGCTTTGTTTTGTTTTTTTAGATGTTTAGTGTTAACCAGGAGAGTTATTTGCATAACTTTTTCCCAATTAGTTGATGTGCTTCCCAAGTACATTGAGAGTTGGGCAGGGGCAGGACAAGCTGTCAGATCAGTAATGGAGTTGGATAGTTGGTAGCATGCATATGTTATGAGTGGATCACTGAGACTCCATTTAAGTTGTTTTCCAGAGCCGGGCAATAGAGAGCTCCTATTCTTGGTCATTTGAGCCCGTCCTTGTTTCAGAAGTCTGTGCCCTCATAGGCTGAAGATTTAAATGTTGGAGACTGCCATGGAGCCTGCAGATCTGGGAGTGGGATGGCTAACAAGATATAACTTTGCTCTTTGACATTTGGACATTTAACTCTCCTCCATTTCAGGGAACTTCCTGTATGGTTTTTGGATTAAAGGAAGGAATGGGTTTTCTTTAATAAGTGGTTTCCATGCTAAAGAAGCAAGACTGCCATTTTTGATGACAGTCAGTAGTCTTTGAACCAGGGAAAGACAAGGACGAAGGGACAGTGTATCTTTGTACCTTGATTTAGGTCATCAGATGTGTTCCAGTTCAGGAAACAAAAGTTATGTTAGCCATTAAAGGTAAAAACAAATTAGTCTCAGGCAGAGTGTGTCTTCAGTTAAATAGTTCATAGGTTGGGAGAGGTGGCGGCAAAAGTAAATCCTTTTTTTAAACAGAGCGCCAGCATTAATTATATCAAGAATCTTTATTTGATATACAGGTAACAAATCTTTGACCTAAATTTTTTGTTGCTTGTTTTAAAGAAATGAGCTCACTCATTTTTGTTGTATATTTTACTGTAAAGACTTTGCAGCAAACCTGGCATTGATGATTCAAGGTCTACATCATGCAATGAAGACTTGAAGGTAAAGTGCTCCCTTGTGAAATTAATTTTCCTGCTGTCAATTTAATTTTGTGTGGCACTTACTCTTATAATTTTGTAGCAGCCTACCTATCATTGATTTATGTTTGTAATGCAAAATTAGTCTTTTTATTGTTAAATTCTCAACCGAAAGATGCCTTTTTAAAAATTGATTTTAGAGAGAGAGGAAGGGTTAGAGGAAGAGAGAGAGAAAAAAAGAGAATCATTGACATGAGAGAGAAACATGGATTGGTTTCTTTCCCCATGAACCCCACTTGGATTAAACTGACAACCTGTGTATGTGCCCTGACTGAGAATTGAACCCATGACCTTTTGGCGCATGGGGTGATGCTCCAACTAACTCAGCCACATCGGCCAGGCCAGAATATAGGTTTATTTTATTGCCTGATTATTTTTATATGTAATTTCCACAATAAGTGACTACTTAGAGATAGAAATCAGAGACTTTGGTAGGGGGACTGTGGAGTCTCTGTATCATGAGAATGAGGTTTCCTTCTGGAGTGCTGAAAAGTTTTGGAACTAGATAGAGATCATCATTGAACAGTATTGCAAATGTACCACATGCTACTGAATTTTTCACTTTAAAATGGTTTATTTTATGTTTGGTGAACTATACTCACTACAAAAAGAAAACTCTCATCATAATAATTAATCAATCAATCGAATTAAGATCATGTTACACCTTTAAAAGCAATCCAATAGGCTCATTTAAAACTGGTCTTCTGGTGAAAGGTTACATTGTTAATTTGAGACTTTGTTGTATCTTGAGATAGGCCTACGTTGCTGTGAATTTCACTCATAGGACTGCTTCCGCTGTTCCATAGATTTTGGCTTGTCATGTTCTCATTTCATTTGTCTCAAAGTATATTTTGATATTTTTATTTCTTGATCTCATTGTTAATCCATTCACTGTTTAGTAACAGGTTATTTAGCCTTCATGTGTTTGTATGTTTTCGGGTGTGTTGTGTGTGTGTGTGTGTTTGTGTGTAATTGATTTGTAGTTTGATAACACTACAAATGTAGTTGGAGAAGTTGTGTGAAATGATTTGAATCTTTTTAAATTTACTAAGGCTTTTTTATGGTCTTACATGTGGTCTATCCTAGAAAATGTTCCATGTGTACTTGAAGAAAATGTATTCCCTGCAGTGTTACAGTGTAATGCTCTGAAAAAAATCAATGAAACTCATCTGGTAAAATATGTCCTTTAAGGGTGCTGTTATCTTTTTTATTTGTTTTGGAAGATCTATCCATTGATGTCAATGGGGTATTAAACTCCCAACTATGATGATATCAATATTTGCTGTATATAATTAGGTGCTCTTATGTTTGCAAAGGTTCTTTCTTGTTTTTGGATGGATCCCATTATCATTATACCAGAGACCCGGTGCACAAATTTGTGCATGGGTGATGTCCGGCTGTCCTGCCCCAATTGGGGCGATCGGGCAGCTGGCCAGTGAGAGGGGCCACAGATTGTTGGTGTGCCAGCCCTGCCCTCTTGTCAAACTCCCAGGTGATCTCTTAGTCGAACTCCTGGTCCAAGGGACAATTTGCACATTAGCCTTTTATTATATAGGACTAGGGGCCCAGTGCACGAAATTCGTGCACTGGGTGTGTGTGTGGGGGGGAGCCCTCAGGCGTTGACCCCCATCACCTTCCAATTGCAGGATCGGCCCCTTGCCCAGGCCTGACGCCTCAGACAGAGGGGTCAGGCCTGGGCAGGGGACCCTCATTTCCCCCCATCACTGGTTCTGCCCCCAGCCCAGGCCTGATGCCTCTGGCCCAGGTGTCAAGCCTGGGCAGGGGACCCCCAGACCCCTCCGATTGCTGGCTCTGCCCCTTGCCCAGGCCTGATGCCTCGGCCAGAGGCGTAGACCCCCATCACCCTCTGATCGCCTGATCGGCCCCTTGCCCAGGCCTGACGCCTCCGCCAGAGGTGTCAGGCTTGGACAGGGGACCCCCATCTCCCCCCGATCACTGGCTCTAGCCCCCGCCCAGGCCTGAGGCCTCTGGCCCAGGAATCATGCCTGGGCAGGGGACCCCCATCTACCTCTGATCGCTTGCTCCACCCCCCACCCAAGCCTGACGCCTCTGACCCAGGCTTCAGGCCTGGGCAAGGGGACCATCATATCCCCCCAATCCCCGGCTCCGCCCCCCACCCAGGCCTGATGCCTCGGCCAGAGGAGTTGACTCTCATCACCCTCCGATCACCAATCACCGGATCGGCCCCTTGAACAGGCCTGAGGCCTCCAGCAGAGGTGTCAGGCCTGGGCAGGGGACCCCCAGCTTCCCGCGGTTGCAGGCTCCGCCCCTGCCCAGGCCTAACGCCTCTGGCTGAGGCATCCGGCCCCGGCAGCGGGGACCCGCAGCTGCAGCGGCCCCGCGATCGTGGGCTTCGCTTTAGGCCCAGGCAAGGGACCCCTAGCTCCTGGGACTGCCAGCTTCGACCGTGCCCAGCTCCCATCGCTGGCTCCACCCCTACTTCCTGCTATCACTGGCCAGGGCGGAAAAGGCACCTGATTCTCCGATCATGGCTGGGGGGCAGGGCAAAGGAGGCCCCAGGGCCGCCTTTTCCCTGCCCCCCAGCTCTTAGCTCCCCCCTGGGTTTCCGATCACTGTCAGTGGCAGGGGGCTTCTTCCTGCTTTCCCTTTCGCCTCCTTACATTGTGCCTACATATGCAAATTAACCGCCATCTTGTTGGCAGTTAACTGCCAATCTTAGTTGGCAGTAAACTGCCAATCTTAGTTGGCAGTTAATTTTCATATAGCCCTGATTAGCCAATGAAAAGGGTATCGTCGTACGCCAATTACCATTTTTCTCTTTTATTAGATAGGATAATGGCCTTCTTCGTCTCTTGTTATAGCCTTAGTTTTAAATTTCATTTTATCTGATCTAATTATTGCTATCCTGGCTGTTTTTGTTTGTTTGTTTACATTTGAAAAAATTTTAATGTATTTTTTTACTTATGGATTACTCTTAGATAGAGAGACCAAAGGAAAGATGCAAAGAAAGTGTGCGTGTGTGTGTGTGTGTGTGTGTGTGTGTGTGTGTGTGTGTGAGAGAGAGAGAGAGAGAGAGAGAGAGAGAGAGAGAGAAAGAGAGAAACATTGATTTGTTGTTCTTCTTAATTATGCATTCATTGGTTGCTTCTTGT